>NC_056734.1:755408556-755558556 GCF_019279795.1 Protopterus annectens
CCATGTGTAACTTTGTGGGTGAATCGAAGAACGGTAGTAGACATGTTAATAAAATTAAAAAAATCTTGCAGCTCAGCATCGGAATCCATCTAAATCAAAAACATATCATCCAAATAATGCACATAATGCACCCAGCAGTCTTTGAAAGCAGATTTAAATAAAATGTTCTGTTCCCATGCCCACATAGTAAGATTAGCATATAACTACGCCATGTTTCTGCCTGTAAAACTCCCCCCTCAAAAGTCATGACATTATTTTCCAAAATAATTTCCATAAACATGAGAATAATTTCAGCTTCAGAGGGATTGATGCATTCACATAAAAGCAAGGCCTGGGAAAAACTTTTCAGTCCTTCACCCAACAGGATGCAACCAAAAAGGTCTTACACATCTGTACAAACAAGTGTAACATTCTCACCATTTGTTAGCTTGGGAAACTGTCTAAGGAAATACCAAGAATCTGTTTGCATATACCTAAAGCTACTAAGAAAGCTTTTTAACTTTCTATTTACATATGTGGCTAGTGGGAATGTTTTTACCTTCTTGCTGAGACAGTGGGTCTCACAGGGGGGTTTGGACAGCTTTATGGACTTTCAGTATACTGAACAAGACTTGTATTGTAGGTTGTTCAATACTAAGAAGATCATATGTATTACATTAACTCACCTCAGCCAACAACAAATCCCTTAAGAGAAATTGATCTTATGATAGGCAACATGCACCTCATTAAGGGAAACAACCTCATATTTGTCAGTGTCTAGTAACAATTCAGACATCTTTCCCAAATAGTCTGCCATGTCCATGAAAATCACGTCTCCACCCTTATCCGGTGTTGTCAGAAATAATGGCATTCAAGGTTTCCCATTAATGTGTAGTCAAATTTTTGTGGCCATGGGTACCCTGCCTTATACTGAGTGCAAATATTTCTCTTCCAAAAAGGTCTTCAAAAACAATAGTAAGAGCTGTATATGGAAGAATAAAACAGCATCTGATATTAATCTTCATTCATTCCTTACTGGTGGGTGTCTGTTCCATTCTTGGAACTGAGTCGGCCATGTAACTAGCGCTTGCCAGCCAAAAAACTCTCGAGTTAAGCTTTACCCATAGTGCCCCTCTCCCTGTTACCGCAGATCTCGTTTGCCTTGTAGCCTTAAAGACGTGTCAAGCCAGCTCTCAGCTAAGTACCGTAGAAAATGTATGTTTCTAAAACCTTTTTTCTTCAGTTTTCTCCTTTTTACCATTATTACTGTCTTACTTGTTTAATTACTAGACCTTTACCCATAGTTTAGTATTTTTCCCGGTTTCCCTTACCAACTTGGTAATTTTTAGTAACATTGTTGGTACAAGCCCCCCCTTTCTATCTTCCCCTACCTTTCGAAGTAATCTTGATACCATTGTTGGTATCATTTCCTTTCCTGTCTGTATTGGTATTTCAAAAAAAAAAAAAAAACTTTGTCTTTCCTTCAATGTAGTGTTTATTAGAGTTATTAGTGCTTGTTGTAGTATTTCTACTGTGTTTGTTGATGTTTAGTTTTTGGATTAAACCTGTTTTCCGCCATGTCTGAGAAAAAAAGGAATGATGGGTTTTAAGCAATGCGACCAGTGTGGTCACAAAATGCTGAATTCTGACACCAGTGTTTCTTGTGTTTATTGTTTGGGTGTCCCACACCTTTCGGTGCAGCCGCCTTGTGATATTTGTAAAGGGTTCAGCTCTCATACCCTGAACGAGAGAAAGAACAAGCTTATACTAAAGGAACTTCTAAAAACACCATTCTCAGAGGCTATTTCTGGGTTGGAGGGCTCTTCCCCTCTGAAGAGAGAACACAAGAAAAGACCTCATTCAGTTCCTTTCTCACCCTCTGGTGATTAGAAGCATGAACCCCAACAGAAAATACCAAAGTTGACTCTTACCACTTCAGCTCCAGGGCCTCAACCGCCCTCCACTGCACCGCATTCGGTACCTAAGCTATTGGTTTCTGCTTTGGTGCCATCTTTAAAAATTATGACCCCAGCACTTATTGTGCCTCCAGTGTCCCACCCTATTCGGCACCAGCTGTAGTTAATCAGGCACCGGGCACTTTCCCCACACAGATTGCTGGTCTTGAGACCACGGTACCAATAGGCCAGTCTGCTCGGACCTGATACTTGCCCATGGTGGACCCCTTCTTTGGGCAGCAGTACAGCCCTTTTTTGGAACAGCCTGACTCCCCATCAGGAATATCAACCCGATCAACCAGCAGCCTCTTGGAACTGGACGTGGTGTGTCTTGTGGATCAGTTGCTGACGACCAGAGGGATTGCAACACCTTCCAAAACTCTCCTCCCATCTGGAGTTGGGAATCTATCTCCACGGACTCAGACATATTCTCCTCCTTTGACCTCCTTGCAGGCACCGAAGTTCTCGACACAGATGCCTCTTTTGGTTCCCATTTCTTCAGTTCCACTGGTGGATCTCACCATGGTTCCGGAGCCGACCCTTTGGTCTTCGGCTCTCTCAGAGCCTGGCCATTTTCAAGATCATGACTGGACTGTGGGCACCGTGACACCTAGTATGGCTCCTATATTTTCTATGGCACCGTCTACTAAGGTTTGGGAAGTCCTGACAGCACCTAGTCCTCTTGGGGTTCCTTCCTTGGGAGCGGGCCTGTTGGAGCGGGGTGTGACCCTGGTTCAGAGGTTGGCCTTCTCGGTTCCGGGCTTCCCTCCCTCTGCAAGCGGGCCAGCTTTCCAAGCGATGGAGAGGGCCCTTGCCTCTGCAGACAAACAGTTGGTGTCGGATTACCAGTTATGTCCTCCCTCTGAGCCTTAGCTGACACAGACAACCGCATCGGGACATCGAGCACAAGAGCCACAAGATACCCTACTGCAGGGTGTCCCCTCTTTGGAGTCCTCTTCAGAAGCCCCCACTGAAGAAGTACCATACAAGAGGACGTGCAAGAGGAAGTACATGGACTCCCCTGAGGAGTCCCTCACCTAAGATACAGACTATGATGAAGGGGAGGGGTCCCCACAATCACCCTCTGAGGATGTCTCCTTTGGAGACATACTGAAAATTCTGAAACAGCGGGGTGACTGGAAGCCCACCAACCTTTTCTCCAAGGAGTCCATATTCTTACAGGCTTTTCGTGCTCGACCCACTACTTCCTGGAGACCCCACCTGCAGACAAGCTAGTCCAACTTATCTTACAGCGAGCATAGAAGAGTCCTGATACTGTTGAACCAATCCCATGGAGACCAGACAAAATTTTATCCCCTCCTGAAGAATACCTACACTGGCCAAGGGCCTACCAGTAGACACTATGGTGGTAGCGGTAGCCACTCCCCCAAACGGAGAGTCTTGGGTGGTGGACAGGTAAGGGAAGCGAGTGTTTGCCTCCTCGACCTTTGCCATTTGGTCTTTGAACCACCGTTTACTAGGCTTCAGAGAGACCTAGTCTCGAAGCTGTCCAGAACCTTAGCAGGAGCAGTCTCTGAGGTATGTGACAAAGTTGCCTCACAGCTTGTGACCCTGGTATCCATATCCAACTTCTCGATGTGGTTAATTTCTCATGCTACCGAGGGGGTGGCTAGAGTGGCAGGTTCAGGCGTTGTCATGAGACGTCACGCCTGGATGCACCTTTGTAACTTTGTGGATCCTTTCAATTCTTCTTTTCTGAATGCTCCAGTGGAAGCTACTTCCCTTTTTGGCCCAAAAGTGAAAGACACTTTAGCCAGGTGTGAAAAGGACGGCAAGACGCTGTCTGCCATGGGCATTTTTTTTCCACTCCCCAGCGTCCCACTCTAGGAATTAAAGGATTGGAAAGATGTGGCAGAAGAAATCCCAGGGTCCATTCTGTAACACACGTGGCAAGTTTACTCCCCGGGGATGAGGGGGTAACTCTTCTGGAAGATGCCCCTGCAGAGGCAGAGGGGGTCCGTGTAACCAGGGATGCAGGGATTCTTTCTCTGGGCAGCCCTACCAATGCTCCTGAAGAGCGGCTCGATTGCTTTCCTCTGGAAGTAATTGGGGGACATTTCTCTCTGCACCACCCTGCCTGGCAAACAATAACCACCGATTCTTGGGTGCAGAAGATTATAGCCAGAGGTTACCACATACCATTCAACATTTACCCAAAGTCATCAAGACAAATTCCTGATGTTCCACCCAATCAAAGGGAAGCAGCAGCTCAAGAGATAAGAAAACTGTCTCAAAAAAGAATCATCCAATCAGTCCCACCAGACCAAATAGGATCCGGATTCTACTTTAGATTCTTTTCAGTACCAAAAAAGACAGGGGACTGGAGACCAATTTTGGATCTCAGCATTCTGGACAAATTTGTCAGCCAGGAAAAATTATCATTGGGCATGGTTCACTCCCTTTTCTAGAGAAGGATGATTGGATGTGCTCAATAGATCTTCAGGATGTGTATTACCACATAAAAATGGACAAGCGCTCCAGAAGATTCCTTCGCTTCCAGCTGGGAGCCAATCACTACCAGTTCCATGCACTGCCCTTTGGACTCTCTACAGCCTCCAGAGTGTCCACCAAATTCATGGCAGTGGTAACAGCTCACTTGAGACTTCAAGGATTCCGGGTATTTCCATACTTAGACAATTGGCTCCCTACCACCCCACCAAGCGTCTACTGGTGACGGCTCTAAACTGCACTCTTGCACTTAGGTTGCATTTCTTGAGACGGTCTGCATAGGGCATCTGTTTGAGGCCTGTAATCCTCTTTGTGAGGTATTTCTGCGGCCTTTCCATTTGTTGATGTCTTCTGAGGTACATACCAAAAGGGGCATTGTACTCTGTAATGGGACTAATGAGTGACTAGTAGAGGGGAACAATGACCTATTTTTTCCTGGATGAGAAACCTTTTGTGATGAGGTGTGCCACATAGAAGGATTTCCTGACTACTGTGGTGATGTGATTATCAAAGGAGAGACTACTGTCCACCTGTGTCCCAAGGTCTCTTATCACACTTTCGGTGTTAAGTAGACTACCACCTATGTGGTAGCTCATGGGTACAGAGTTTTTACCAAAGGGGATGACAATGCACTTTTTGGCATTGAGCTTGAGGCCATGGCTTTGACACCAGGCATCTGTCTCAGTGAGGCCCTTTTGTAGGATGTCCACATTGTTAGGAGTTTCAGTTATGGCTCCTAGTTTGCAGATAACTGTGAACTTCGTTAGCCAAAGACCTTCTATGTTAGCCTGTACTTCAGAAAAGTAGATACCAAACAGGAGAGGACCCAGGACTGAACCTTGCGGTACTCCACTTGTCACTGGTCTGAAGTCGGATATCATGTGTGAGATGAGTGGGAAAAAACAGGAAGAATATTAGTTGGGAGCAATACAGCAGCATAGCCAATTATCGTTTAAATAGTCTTTCAGGGTAGTTTTAAATGTGGACAGGTTGAGGTTTTTAGTTATCTGTTGAGGAAGGGTGTTCCGATCTTTGGCTATTATATGGGAGTAGAGGGAGTCTCTGTGATAGTTGTGAGACTGGGTTATTTTTATCATTAGTTTGTTGGATGACCTGAGGAGTCTACAGTTTGTGTTTGGCTGGACTAGGTTTGATAGAGCTGGGCAGTCAGTAGGGTTGAATATGATTTTATGGGCAAGTGAAAGTTGTTTTAGTAATAATAGATTGGGAAGTTCTAACCAGTTGAGCTGTCGGAGAGCAGTGCAGTGGTGTGTTCTGTGGGGTTGTTTGGTGACAAATCTAGCTATTCTGTTATAGCAGGCGTCTTGTTTATTTAGGTCAGTTTTTGATAGATTAGTAAAGACCTCAGAGCAGTATAGGAGAGTGGATACTTTGTGGCCAGTCTAGCTTGTTGTGTGAGGCAAGGTTTAACTGTGTAGAGAGCACCTAGTTTAGAGTGTTTTTTTTGATGTTCAGATAGATGTGTTTATCAAATTTTAGTGAGTCATCTATGGTTACCACTAGCAGCTCGGTCTGATTGGTAATGTCGGAAATAATGTGAAAAAAATTTAAATTGTTAAAGCTGCCCAATTGTGTGTGTGTGTGTGTGTGTGTGTGTGTGTGTGTGTGTGTGTGTGTGTCATACCCATAAAACTCAAGAAATCAGGACAAAGCCATAAATAAAAGTGGGAGAAATGACCAAACTTAGGGACAATTTTAATAAATATTGCTCTTTCAAACTTAGAATGTTGATCGAATAACAGGTTTTGCATGAGCATTAATTTTCTGAAGGATATGAATTCTGAAACTGAAATGTCGGTCATTATTTTCTAACTTCAGTCTTTATGATTTGCCACTACTCTTGCTGAACAACCACAATTTTATGAAAAATGGACCAAAAATATGAGGCAAAAATCTGGACATTCTGTGAAAATCTGTACAGTTGAGAAGTATGGTTTGTGTGTATGTGAAAAAGTCCTCATAAACACTGCATTTAATAACAAGATGTCTTAAACCATCTTTGTTGATAGGAAGTAAGGAAGCATAGCTCATAGGAAGTAAGGAATCATAGCTACAGTATACAGTATTATGTTTAAGATTTTTGTTTTGATTTGGAAATGTTTCTAAAGTGTTTTCTATGCAAAGAAAAGTAAAATAAATACTAGACTGAGGCAAACATTTGACTAATTTGACTAAGTGACATTTACTAAGAACCATATGTACGTGTTTCGACATTCATACAAATTTGACTGAAGGACAGACTAAAAAACAAATGTTGTCCTTAGCCCGGGGACTTCTTGTATATATATATATATATATATATATATATATATATATATATATATATATATATATATATATATATATATATACACACACACACACACACACACACACACACACACACATACACATAAACTATTAAAGCTGTAAGTGAAGTATGTCGAAACTACAAACAATAACATTTCTGGCAATGGAGATAAGTCAAACTACAAAGTCAGTAGTTAGCTCTATCTTTCACTATTTATTAAACACAGAACTTCATCAGAAATTGTCTTCCACTCACAAACACTAAGAATAAATACTATGCAACACCAATCAAATAAAAATAACAATAAATTGTAATTTCCTTATCTAATCCTGTTAAACATGCATCTGATGTTGAGATTGTCTTTTAGACCTGGATGAACATCTGCCCCTAGCAACAGTTGCCAATATAACTATTTTACCTGTAACAGTAAATTTACATCCCCGGTAAAAAGTCAGAAGGTGTTCTAGAATAAAAAATTTAAACTGACTAAAATCATTACAGCTGTGTTTGTCAAAGTATTTTTGTAGATCTTTACTTCTAATGGCTTGGCAGTATTCTCTAATATGATCAGATAATTGTTTGGTAGATTGTAGATTGTATAAATACTGCAACATCTGTGTAAATGACAAATTACTGGTTATGCTCGATGTAGAGGCATTGTATAATAACATTCCGTATGAGGCATAGATAAAGTTGGTCAAAATCTATTTAAGGAAATACACTTTCACTGATAACAGGAAGATTCAGTTGGTCTGCACACTCCTTGAATTAGTACTAGGAAATAATTGTTTGTTTTAATGGTGTTGTGTATTATCAGCAATGAGGAGTGGTCATGGGAGACTGTATGGCTCCGACCTATGCAAACCTTGTTTTAAGTGCATGGGAGAATGAAGTTTTAGTACATTTAAGTAATTTTGGAAAATTCAGACTATATAAACATTACATGGATGATTTATTTTCTTTTTGCAAGGGACAGAAGTGGAATTAAATCAGTTTCTAGAAGGAATACATAATAATGGCTTCCTTAAGTTTAAATTGTCAGGAATAGGTTTACAAGTTCAGTTCCTAGACATACAGGTAACCTTAAATCTTTTAAGCAAGACTTTTGAGACTAATATTTATAGGAAGGACACCGTTAGGATTAATTACTTACATTACTATAGTCAACAATCGAAGTTCATGAAAGTTAACGTATTCAAAGGGTAGTTGGTAAGACTAAGTCGTATCATCAGCTACGACTAATTTTGTTAAGGAATGTTAGATACTTAAATAGTTATTTTGTGAAAGAAATTATCCTTCTGATTTAATTGATGCTGTAATGAAAGAGGTTATAGAAGAAAGATATGAGAAGTTCCAGCCCATTTTGAAGTTTGGTTTAAATCGAAGCAGAAGATGGACAGCAGAGATGTTAGTCTGAGGTTTCCATTATTGATTTCCTATGACATGGGTTCCATTCTAAACTTTTGACTAAAAATTGGTGCATAATTCATTGGATTCAAGACTTGTGTAAAGTGGTAGGGGTAGACTCGTATGTTAAAAAAAACTTCTTCATAGTTGAACGGCTTAGAAATGGTCATACAGGCTGGAACAGAATGTCAAGATGTGGGTAGTGTAAGTTCTGTAAAAATATTAAAGTATGTAAAGAATTTATTTGCAAACAATGGTTTTATTGTTTTAATTTGATTGGTGTTGCATAGTATTTATCCTTAGTGTTTGTGAGTGGAAGTCTGTTTCTGATGAAGTTCTGTTTTTAATAAATAGTGAATAAAAGTACTAATGTTAAGTTGTCAATCTCGCCTTCATTCTTGCTTGATGGGTTCGGAGCCGATCCTCGGCTCCGGCTCGGCACTTGCTTTAGCTCGAGAACTCCTTTTACCAGCTCGAGGCAGCCCCATATCCCATGATGCAAGGCAGTAAGTACCCAGATCTCGTTTGCCGCTTCGCTTGGGAGGTCTTCTCTTTACCAGCTCCTGGTAAGTAGTTCACAATTGTGATTTTTCAAGCCCCTTTTTAGTCAAAAACTAATTTTTTGATAGTTTAAATTTATTTCTACCCTTTTCTGACAGAATTCCTGTCTCTTTTAATTTTTGTTAGTGAATTTTCCTATCCCATCCCCCTGTTAGGGTGTGTGTGTTGGTGTTTTATAGAATACCTCTTGGTATTTTGTTTAATTTAATTTTGACCGTCTGTGTGTGTTGTGTTTCGGCACCATGTCAAAGGAGAGGGTTTCAGGTTTTAAGAAGTGTGACTCGTGCTGTCAGAAGATGTCTCTGACAGGCCCTCTTCACCTGCAGGACTCCTGTGCTATTTGTCACTCCTTCAGCCAGAGAGTCCTGCAGGAGAAACGTCTTCAAGTTGATTCTCAGGCTTCTAAAGCGGAGGGCTCTCCGGCTAAGTCGGCTCCACAAAATCAACAAAACCTGCCAAGGCCCAGGCTTCTGTATCTAAGCCTGCGGCCTCGGCTCCGACTTCGCCTGAGTCGAGATCGGCTCGGCTGGAGCCGATTCTGGCTGATAAAGCTTTCGGCACGGTGGCTATCGGTGCTCCGCCGATGTCGGCTCGATCGGTTCCGACACCCATGGCATCGTGTCGGCGGTGGCTGTATCGGCTCCGGCTGGGTCTGTCGGCTCCGAGTCGGCGCCGACAGGATCGATAGTATCGGCTCCGATGGCTCATTCCAGGAAGGTCTCCTTCCTTGGAGCCCAGCTTCACCTCTTCTATCGGAACGGAGCCGATCTTCAAGGTCATCAGGTTGTCAGGTCCAGACCTAGAGGGAGTGGGCAGTAGATTTCTCAAGGCACAGGTACTGGCCCAAATGTTACACAGTCCGTCTCAGCAGGCGACTGTTGGTCCACACCCGTTACAGTTCCTCCTTCAACTCTACCCCAGAGCTTGGAGTTGGAGTCTTGGGCATGGTTACTGCTACGGCTGGAGGACGGATACCCCTTCTGTTCCTTCAGCCCCTACTCTTATCTCCTCTTCCTTAGAGGGATTCGTGGTCGGGCTTCCATGGTCTCCTCCGAGGGGTGAGTGGCATCGGACCCTTGTCGTGAGCTCGGCTCCGACATCTGCCTCGGAGACTTCCCTTCGGTGGTCCCTGGGTTCCTAGCTCTTGGAGCGGGTTCTCTCGGACCTGCCTGGGAGGAGCATTCGAGGTGATGAAGAGTGTACTGGCCACTGGTATCAGTCAGCAGTCTGTTCCGTAGCTCCTCCCTCTATGGTACCTGTTGACATCTCTGCCACTTCTCTTGCTACAGGACCCAGAGATCCTCCGCCTCAGGTTTCCCCATTGGGAATTTCCCCTCTTCCGAGGATTCTCCTGATGTTTCGGAGATCCTCCTAGGAAGAGGACTTGTAAGAGGAAGCATGTAGACTCCCGTCTGTCACTTGGATACTGACTTTGATGAGTCAGAGGGATCCCCTAGATCCCCTCTGAGGATGTCTCCTTCTCAGACATCCTAGAACTTCTGAAACAGAGGGAAACTGGCCCACCAACAATCCCTCTGAGGATGAGTCAGTATACCTAGAGGCGTTTGGATCTCGGCCCTCCACCTCCTGGGTGTCTCCGGCAGGTTATTGCACGAAGGCGTGGACAGCTCCTGACTCTGTAGAGCCAGTCCCTAGGAGGCCTTCTAAATTTATCACTGCCCCTAGTGACAAACAATTCCTTACCAAGGGTGTCCCGCTGATGCCATGGTGGTGGCTGCGGCCACCAAAAGGAACGTGCAGATCCTTCCGTGCCCGTCCATCCTCCTAATAAGGACTCTAGGACCATGGATAGATGTAGCGGATGTTTTCCTCAGCGACCTTTGCTATCGTTCGCTGAATTATCTTTGTCACTTCACCAGACTCCAGAGATATCCTGAAGGAGCTGGGAGAAGTAGTTCAGGATCCTACAGCTGCAGGGGCTCAAGAAAGGATTGCTTCGCAGCTAGGAACCCTCAATTCCATTGCTAACTCCTCCATGCGGCTAATATCTTATGCTGCGGATGGGAGCACAGGTGTGGCTCTTAGGCGCCAAGCCTGGATGCGGCTATGTGATTTTGGATCCCTTTAAGGCGTCCTTCACAAATTCTCCCTTTGATGGGTCAGCTTTGTTTGGCCCTCAGGTGAAGGAGACCTTGACCAGGTGTGAGCAGGACGGCAAGACTCTTTCTGCTGTTGGAGTCCGTTTTCCACCCCTTCTAGGTCTTATCCCAAAGGACAGAAGGGTGGGAAGATGTGGTTCCGTAAATCCCAAGGAGTCACGCGGATTCACGTGGTCAGTTTACCCCTAGAGGCAGAGGGGTAACAACAACAGGCCTCTAGAGGCAGAGGGGTCGAAAACCAGGGAAACAGGGAGCCTCTCTCTGATAAGCTCTTTCAGCATCCCTGAGGTGTTGCCCGGCTGTCCCTCCTTGGAGGCAGTCGGGAAGATTATCACTGTACCCAGAAGCCTGGCTTTCCCTCACTCAAGACAGATGGGTACAGTCGATCATATCCAAGGGTTACATAATTCCTTTCGAGGAAAGTCCTTCCCCTCAAGTTCCCTTCCAGATGTACCACCGGTCTAAGGGAGATTGCAGAGTTAGAAATCACAAAACTACTGCAAAAGAGCCATTCAGCCAGTTACAACAGACCATTCAGAGCCGGAATCTACTCAAGGTTCTTTTGGTCCCCAAACGGGAGACTGGAGACCAATATTGGATCTCAGCAGACTCAACAAGTCTGTCAGGAAGACAAGATTCGAATGGTCACTCTTCAGTCAATTCTGCCCTTCTTACAGAAGGACAACTGGATGTGCTCAGTAGATCTTCAGGATCGTACTATCACATCAAAATTCACAGACGCTCCAGGAGATTTCTCCGCTTCGGCTGGGGTCCAGTCACTTCCAGTTCAGAGCCCTGCCCTTTGGTCTCACTACAGCCCCAGAGTGTTCACCAAATGCATGGCAGTGGTCACGGCTCACCTGAGACGTCAAGGATTCCAGGTGTTTCCGTATCTCGACGACTGGCTCCTGTCAGCCACCACCAGGCATCAGCTTATACAAGCCAGGGATTACACAATAGACCTTTGTTCTCATTTAGGCATCTCAATCAACTTGAAAAGTCATCCTTATCGCCCTGCCAGTCTATTACCTTCATAGGCAAACTTAAACACTGTTCGGATGTCAGCTACCCTTACAGAACAAAGAGTTTCAGACATTCAGACTCATGTCAGGATCATTCTGGCCAGCAAGAAAGTACAGGCCAGAATGGTTCTAAAGGTATTAGGTCTCATGGCTGCGGCCATTACTCTTCTTCCCCGGCTCGATTCTACATGCGCCTCCTTCAGTGGATGCTGTTCACACAGTGGTCATACCAGCAACTCCCACTGCGTCACCAGAAACGGGTGCCACAGACATTCAAACAACATCTTGCTTGGTGGAACACATCGTCTCAGGTTCACCAAGGCAGGTGCTTTGTACCCCGTCCCCGATAGCCACTGTCACCACAGATGCCTCCCTGATCGGGTGGGGGTCATTATCAGGGCAGGATGGTTCATGGGGCGTGGCAACCGTTCGAGTACCATCTGCACATAAATGTCCTGGAGATGAGAGCAGTGCTTTTAACGTTGCAAGCCCTCAACGACTTTCTTCCCGTAGGGACAATTGCAGTCCACACAGACAACATGTATGTAGTTTGGTATATCAACAAACAGGGCGGAACCAAGTCCTACCCCTTGTGTAGAAGCGCTCAGACTTTGGCAATGGGCGATCTCCTCTCATCGGTTTCTGGTAGCAACGCATATCCCTGGGAAAACCAACATTATAGCGGACAGATTGAGCAGAGCTATCCTCATGCCTCACGAGTGGTCTCTCAAGCAATCTATAGCGGAAGAGATTTTTCTGGAATGGGGTCGTCCATGTTGCGATCTTTTTGCTACTCCCCAAAACAGCAAATGTCCAGACTTCTTCAGCCTCTTCCCTCTATCAGGCCATCCCCCCAGAGACGCTCTGACCCAGGATTGGCCCCAGGGACTTCTTTATGCATTCCCTCCATTTCCTCTGATCCCTCAGGTGATCCAGAAAGCTACCGTCTTGAGAGCCAAATTGATTCTCATTGCCCCTTACTGGCCTCGACAAGTTTGGTTCCCGTTCCTCCATCATCACCTTTTGGTGCAGCCGTGGCATCTGGACCCAGTGCCAGATCTTCTGATTCACCAATCGGGTCAGCTGCACCGGTCAATCCCTTCTCTCAACCTCACAGCATGGTTGCTCCACTTCCTTCCTTAGCCAGGCTTCCTTTGATTTCTAACCCAGTTAGAGACATCATTGTAGCTTCACTTAAATCCTCTACCAGGAGGATTTACACAAGCAAATGGAAACGTTTCTCTTATTGGGCTAAAGCCCAAAATATTGATCCTTTACTGCCCCTGTTCAGGCAGTTCTGGACTTCTTAGCAGAGATTTTTCATGCAGGCTCCTCTTCTTCCACAGTCAGAGTTCAATTGGCTGCTATTTCTAATTTTCATGTCGGGATAGCAGATCATAATATTATGTCCCATAGGCTCTGCAGGGCCTTCTTGAAAGGAATTTTCCTACTAAAGCCTCCAATCAGGAATCCTCCTCCTCAGTGGGATCTAAATTTAGTGCTGACATCCTTGATTCTTCCCGAGCCAGCTGTTTCTTGTTCCCTGAAATATCTTTCTTGGAAAACCTTATTCCTAGTGGCTATTACATCTGCCAGGAGGGTGTCTGAACTTCATGCTCTTTATTTGATTTTTCACAAAGACAGAGTATCTTTGAGAACCAATCCATCCTTTTTACCTAAGGTCGCTTCAAAGAACAATCTGAATCAATCCATTGATCTCCTGTATTTTTCCTAACTATTCAGATAGAGCTGAACAAAACTACATTGTCTTGGCGTCCACCGTCAGCTTAGATATTATTTGGACAGAACAAAAAAATTTAGAAAATCTGATCAACTTTTTGTTTCCTATGCGGATAATAAAAAAGGCCTTCCTGTTTCTAAAGTCACTTTGTCCAGATGGCTTTCTTCGGTCATCACTGCAATTTATACGATCAGGGGAAAACAGCTGTGCTCAAAACCAAAAGCACATTCAACTAGGAGTTTAGCTACTTCTACAGCTTTTCAAGCTAGACTACCTTTGGACACTATTTGTGCAGCGGCCACTTGGGCCACTCCTCACACTTTTGTTTCCCATTACAAATTGGACTTGGCCTCCAGGGACAGAGCCAGTTTTGGCTCTACAGTCCTCAAGAGTTTGTTCCATTGAGCCACCCAGGATAGAGGTGCTAGGGGCCGGTCCCATCAAGCAAGAATGAGATTGACAACTTAACATTAAGTTATGTACCTACCATAACGTTCCATGTTAGTTGTCTTCTTCTTTCTTGCGACCCTCCCTCCTTCCTGGCCTGGACAGACCTTGTATAAGAAACTATTATGCTAAAGACCATTCAGACCTGGTCCTTTTTCCATCTGTAAGTTTCTTCTTCCTTTGGGAAGTATTTTATGCTTGGTGTTATTGCCCTTTGTCAACAAACGAGATCTGGGTACTTACTGCCTTGCATCATGGGATATGGGGCTGCCTCGAGCTGGTAAAAGGAGTTCTCGAGCTAAAGCAAACCCATCAAGCAAGAAAGAAGGCGAGAGAAGACAACTAACATGGAACGTTATGGTAGGTACATAACTTCTTAATTATTGACATGGTAGTTTTTCTGTCCATTGCCATATATATCCACACACACACACACATATATACATAATATGTGCACACACACACACACACACACACACACATACATATATATATATATATATATATATATATATATATATATATATATATACACACACACACACACACACACACACACATATATATATATATATATATATATATATATATATATATATATATATATATATATATATATATATATATATATATATATATATATAGATTCACTTTAGAAGCTTGAATTCCCAAAAACCCGAACTTCATATGGCCAAGACCATAAGATCGATTTTTGGAAACTCGAACTCCTAAAATGAAACGTAAAAAAACCCCAAAAAAAGTCATGCATCGCTTTTGCAGGGGGACTGTGCCCCCCACACCCCACCTACTTAAATAGACGAACTCCGAGATCGCGCTACGGTGGGGAAAAGGGAAATCTCCCATTTCGTGCTGTATGTGGAAGTGCAAAACGGGAGATTTCCAGTTTCCTGTCATCGTCGCAAAAAAAATGAAAACATTACTTACACACAGAGCGTACAAGGATCCTTGCCTCTGTATGCAAGTAATGTTTTAAGGTAAGTAAAGCGTTATTTTTTAACACTTTACACATTCGATTTACTGAAAGCTTGAGCATATGATCTCGATCATATGCAATTCGAGCATTCAGTAATTCGATTATGTAAATTGCTCCCATATATATATATATGTGTATATATATATACATATATATATATATATATATATATATATATATATATATATATATATATATATATATATACACACACACACACACACACACACACACACACACACATATATCATTTATTTATTTTACATTTGTTTACTGGAAAAATCTAAATGGACACAAGTCCTTTTTCAGTAGATGGCCAGGTAGAGAAGCTCCACAAAAATCAAAGAACATTGACATTAACAAATAGAAGAATTAGCAAAACTGATTACAATTGCAGAATAAGTGAGATCAGATACATAACATAAAGATGTATTGGCAAAACTGTTTACATTTCACAATTATAATGGAGTAAGAAGTCCAATATGTATAGATGTTTTTTAATATTTGACTAAATATGTAGAGTGGTGAATTCTTTCATAATAGATAACTTGTTTACAGAGTCAAAGCATTACAAAATAGTATCATGTCCAGAGAAAACTGGTTATGAGCATGCTGAAAAAGGAAATAATGTACACATACACACACATATATATATATATATATATATATATATATATATATATATATATATATATATATATATATATATATATGTATATATATATATATATATATATATATATATATATATATATATAAAAACATATATACACATGCACCAACAAAATCTGTCAACTGGTCAAACTGCTGCCTTTAGTTAAAATACAGACACAGGACACTAAAATCAGTGAGCTCTTTCATTGCACTTTATTTTATAGGTAGGGAACTTAATCAGACTGTGAAAAACAATTGCTCTTTATATTTAAAATTGAATCTAGTAAATGACTACCAACATTCAAAAACACCTATCCGCAATGAATACTTCCCAATGACATAATTTCCTAGAAATACACTCTTTATCTTAAGGGTTACCATAGCAGCAAAACAAACTATTTACTGTCAACTTGCCTTAATATTTCAAATAACTAAACTTCCACTTAACCCTATTCAATTAGAAATGCAATAAATAACATTAAAATAAAATGTAAAATAATTTTAAATTAAGTAAACATTTAATATTAATGATTTAATTTAGTCCGGGAACACGATCAGCTCTAAGCCAAATCTGCTGTCATTGATCACAGACTTCTAAAAAAAATTATTACATCCTATAACAAAATTAAGTGAATCCATTTGTTCCATCACTAGAAAATGATCCTTAAGAAAGGTTTTATATAAAGAACTATGTCTGGCCAAGGAGTTAGAAAAAGCTTTCTTTTAGTAGCATTCAAATGTTCTCTACTCCTCACTCTCAACTTTCTAAAGCTTTTCCCTACATAAAAACTGGAATAGCTACTACAAAGGGGAAGATGCACAATAAATTCACTTTGACATGAATAACGATTATTAAACTGAATAGTTGTATTATTTAAATGAAAAAAGCAATACTGCTACCATTATAAACATATCTGCATTGCTTACATTGCCCACAAGGATGAATACCAACACTACCATTAAAATTAGGTGTTCTAAAAAAAAAAAAAAAAACATGTTCTAAAAGCTTTTTCAGGTTGACTGTTGTCTTATAAATAAATCTAGGGGTGTCACCAAAAATCTTAACAAAAACAAAATTTCCCTGAATAATTCTCCAATTTTGAATAATAATTTTCTTAATACCATCACTGTCTACATTAATAGGCAGAGGAAAAGCACAAGTTGGGTCAACTAATGCCACCTCACTATTAATTTGTTTACACATATTAACTTATCCTTTAAAATATTGGGAAAATAAGTCCATCCTTTTTCCATTACTTCTTCACTTAATTCTATAAGTTTAGATATAAGATAATCTGATCTTGAAATAACCTAACTAAAAATGAACCTCTTAGAGGAAGAACTGAATCACTACTTATTAGCCTACTCAAGCAAATTATTTGGCCCCGAAAAACATTATTTTTCATGTACGTAAGATGGTAGCTATGAAAATACAATAACACAAATAAATACAAATAATTATTTGCAAAAGTAACCTTTCAATGAATTTTACTTTGAAAGCCTGAGCTTGAATGTGCAAACTGATATCCAGATACAGAAGTCCCCAGGCTTCCCAATGTGAACTTCAACCACGAAAGGTGTCATCTGTATCAGAGCCAAAGTCATGTGGGAATGAGATTTTGGGAGACATAGTCTGCATCTTCTTGGCCAGTGTCCTGATGTTCATCTTTTTACTTCAACAAATCTCTCTCTTTTTTTTTTTTTTTCCCAGGAGTGATGAAGGACCAGCTTTTTCCTGGCCTGGCTGGGAAGGCTGCATGAATGGTCTTCATCAAACCCTCTGCTAGTTTGAACCAGTCCTTTTGGCGTACTTCTGAGAAGGAGGAAGAGGAGGGAGGGGAAGGCCCACCACCATCATTTTTAAAGGGGGGGGGTGCCTAAGTAATGTTGAATTTCATAACACTGAGACCAAAACATCTAAATCCCAAAACACTGAAAACTCAGAATATTGAAAGTGTGCTTCATAAAATTGAAAACTACAATGCATATGTAAATAACATCCTCTCTACTAACAAACACATTTTCTACTACGTTTCTGCAGGGGTGCAAGCGCCACTGCACCCCCCCCCCCATGTGGGGGCACAATGAGCTTACCGCTTGCTCAGAGGTGACCTTTGCCTAGCATACAAGGCCATGTCAAACCCAGATTTGATGAATATGCTTCACCTCAAAAATCTAGATCCATCAGGGGGTGGGAGACTTAAACCCCACAGCTATTAATGGGGCGTGCTGGAGGGATAGATTCATCACCCAAAGACTCCCTATGCTGTGGCCTTGTTCAAGAGAAATCTTGACCAATGGACCACTGTAGTGCGATTTTCGACTTGGTACATTTAATTTACGGGGGGGGGTGGGAGCAGAGCCCCCCCACATGGGGGGTGCAGGGGGGGGCCTACCCTCCTGCAGAAACATAGTACAAAGTGTGTTTGTTAGTTAGGTGATATTGTAGGTGGAGGGGATCTTATATACTTGTGCAATGTAGTTTTCAATGTTGTGAAGCACACTTTCAATGTTCTGAGTTTTCAGTGTTTTGAATTTTCGATGTTATGGTCTCAGTGGTATGAAATTCAACTTTATGAAATTTCAGTGCTATGAAGTAGACCCATATATGGGCATATATAGATAGATATGTACGTATATGTGTGTGTGTCTCTCTCTCTCTTTCTCTCTCTCTCTATATATATATATATATATATATATATATATATATATATATATATTGTGAGTGAGAGGGTAATGCCTCAAATGAGTGGTTAAAAGGCATTAGCTCCTTGTAAATGCATTAAGTATCTGTCTGTGACTTTTTTGTTTTCTGCATACTGTATAACATGTAAACAATGTATAACATGATATTATACAGCATGGATTCTATGTCTGGAGAATAGACTATGGTGGGGGTTTGCTAGGACTTAGGTGGAGGTTGCTATTGTGCTTCCTAAAGGGTATTCTCATAAATTGTCTTTGTTGGTTACGGTGATACCGTTTTCAGAACCCAAGCTTAGATTTCTAAGCTGATAACTCCTAGTGTTCAGGAGCAGTACCTTTAGGTTTTCATGAGCGATTGTTATTATATTGGAGGGTTTAAGAACTTGGCACAGCTTAAACTAGGCACTATGGGGCTAGATCATTTTTTTTGCTGGGATCTGGAAGCCAAGTGGTGACAAGTGCAAATCATGTCTGGCAAAGCATCGTGGTTTGTCGATCATGTCTCCCCAGGCCGACAGATATTGACTGCCCTTGTTGTGACACCAGAAACTTAAGCGAATTGTTGAAGTCATTTTTTGCTGGCATTGTGGCCTCATCATTGGTGAAGGTACTCAAGGCTATATTCATCATGTTTCTCTTCATATTGTCCATTGAGGTACGTCTTTGGTTGTGTACACCCATCTGGACTACCACTGTGTCATACTGGTACTTGTGGTCTAAAGACCTAAGTGCATGTGTGACCTGGCAGGTACTGGCTATGGACAGACAGCTCACTGTAATCTTCTCCTTGTTTAGCCTGGTAAGGGGGACATCATTATGTCTTACAATGGAATCCCCGTAACTATAACATTACATTGTGTGGTGTGTTGCTTTATGGGCTTTGAAGTGGGGCTACTATGATTTTCATTGTTATGTCTTGAGTAAGGCACTGTCTTTTTGAGAGTGGGCATGACCATGAAGAGGTGCTTTTAGGAGTTCTTGGAAGTTTGGGTAGATTACATTTGGGTACCTCTGTGCATATGTGGGCCTATGTGTTTGTTCCTTAATGTTGGTAGTAAGTGTTTTGGGTGTAATACTGACACCCTGGCTTGCATTTTCCATGTGTGCTTATAAGATCTGCAAGAGCTTTTCTTCCAGTGACATTGTGTATCTACATCTCTCACATACTGTGTTTGTTTTAAAGTGTAAGTGTTTGTTAGTGAACACGAGGGAGTTAGTACACATTCTCATGATGCCCATGTCCACCAAGCCACAAACAGAGACAACAGGGAAGTGCCTGTCCATTATACCAGATCCTTAGTAGATGAGAAGGATTAAGTGAGAGTCACTTAAAGGTCTAAGTGAGAAGGTTTACTTTTGTTTTATTTGTTTTCTTCTGTTGGATTTACTGTGTGGAGTCCATCTCAGCCACGTGAACTGTGTAATTAAATGTTACAGCTGAAAAAGAGAAAGGAAAAAAGCCAGGAAGTTATTTTTCTTTGCACTTAATTTGAGAAGGTGTTTTAGCAGTTTTTGCATTGCCTGTTAGTATTTTATGCCTTTTTCTCATAAACAAACTTTATTCATCAATCCCTCTCTCTTCTATATACATATATATATATATATATATATATATATATATATATATATATATATATATATTTTTTTTGTGACAATGTGAGGTATTGCCATATATGCCTGGAGAAGTAGGGCAGTGGAGGTGTAACATATGCCAGCATAGTTAGCTGGAGTTGTGTAAAGAATTATGTCATTTGTATATCAAACTGACTTGTACAGGTGCTGGTGTTGAGAAATGTATTTGTAAAACTGCTTATGTTAAAGTGTACCAACAATGTGTCCTGCTGGACAGAAAAAAATACACATGTATGTCAGACTGTGTTGTAACTGTTGGAATTAATATATGGTAACAGAGGATACTGAAAGAGAAGAGGTTAATCTCTGTCCAGCTAACTTTGAAAAATAGTTTGAAATTAAATTATATTGAAGGCCATAAAGAGTGCGTCTTACAGTTCTGATTGCAGCTGGAGACAAAATATCTGTGAAAACAAGGAAAAGGAATCTTACTGTATTGTCTTTAGCAGTGAACTAATTACTACTCTGGAAGGGTGGAAGTGTTGAAATGGTTTTATGGCTTCCAGATGCTATAAAACATCTTAGCAAAGCTCTGTGTGTATGGTAACACGTGTGCGAGATTCTGCTTCAGTTTCTAGTAAAGGAGGGTAGTATGGGAACAAGAAGTCATGACCAGATGTATGTGATGTCATTCTGTAATCTAGCACAAAAATAATGTTTTAGTACTAGATGAGACTGACGTCTCAGAGCAGTCTGTTTTTGCAACCTGACAAAGAATGATCCCTCACCCACTTCATGTAGCCTTGCTTTAATAAGTAACCTGGGAATAGTGATTCTTCAGATCAGTCAGTAAAATATAGTAAGATTAGTTAAGTAATGTTTTTCTGTATGTTTTTGAATCTGTTCACTTGTGTTATTTTAATATTTCCAGTAACTGAAAGTCTGTTTATTGTAAATAGATATTTAGTATTTTCATGCTCTTTTATTATTAAATATATTTAAACTTTTCAGTGTGGCTGGTTCTTTGGAGAATATTTTAACCTTTGAGAGTACTTATATTTATTTGGTGACACTGTGGCCACTCCTGAATTACTGCATTCGTCAAACACTACCATTTGTATTAGTATTAATTTCACTCAGTATAATTGGGTACCCTTGTAAGAACCTTAGAGTAGCTGGTTTTGGAATATCTGGCGGCAGTAAGTAACTTATAGTCTGGACAGAGGGGCATAGCTAATAATTCTGTGTCAGCCTTTCCCAGGGGTGGATGGTGTGTGTGTGTGTGTGTGTGTGTGTGTGTGTGTGTGTGTGTGTGTGTGTGTGTGTGTGTGTGTGTGTGTGTGTGTTAGTGTGAAAATCAAATCTCAAAGAGTGTGTGTATCAGCTACTTGGAGTAGGGACACAGAGTACTGGTTTCACAGAGTGAGTGGTGGAGGTCTTGGCTTGGATACTCGGCAGAGGACTCAAATCTACAGCTTTGCCAGTGAGGGTCTTATTGGGGGCTTGGGCAGAGAGAGAGGGAAACCCAGCCCCCCAGACTGAGGGTGTTCCCTGTGTTCTCTTAAGGTAAATTGTGCTTGATACAGAGAGGTGCATCTGGAAATACTGTGTATCCATTTTTGTTCCAAGTGTATGTCCCTCACTGGTGGCAGTGCTGAGGATTCAGGTTCCTTGATTACTGGCCCGGAGAGTGGACGTAACGATATATATAAAATACTTGTATACCCAAAATGATATGTAGGGCAATCCTCATGTACGATGCATATAACAGTACTTTGGGGAATATTTCATATCTACAATTTGTATTTACATAATACCTGCATACAATGAGTATTCTCAGGGTTTGCAAACTAATATTTTAGGTGTTTGAAGATTTTTCATTTTGCATTGCCTGCAAAATTTTTATCTCATCTTAGTAGTTTGTAGCTAATACTGTCTAGCCTGATATTGCAATTTAATAACACTGAGATGTTCTGTTTTACTTAATATTGTTTTGTTATTTTTAAAATCACTAACTTAAGGTGGCCACAGTGGTACAGTGGTTAGTGTTGTCGCCTCACAGTAGGAGGTTCTCCGTTTCGATCCTCGGCTGGGGTGCCTTCTGTGCAGAGTCTGCATGTCTTCCCTGTGGTCATGTTGGTTTCCTCCGGGTGCTCCGGTTTGCTTCCACATCCCAAAGACATGCTGTAGGTGGATTGGACACTCTAAATTGGCCCTAGGCGTGAGTGCGTGCGTATGTGTGCCTTCCATTGAAGGTTGGGCGCCGGGCTGGCAACTCGAAAGTGTAAAACTCTACTGCCAATCATGAGCGGACAGGTGATCCGCTGTGGTGACCCCTAACCGGGAAAAGCTGAAAGAAGACGAAGATTTTTAAATCACTAACTTGAGTAAATCTAAGTGAGAGTTGGATTGAATGATCTAAGTTCTGGGTGGTTATAGCATTTGGGCTGCAGAATACAAATAGATGTCCTTTCATATCACTGTTACAGTATTTTTTAACTTGGGATATCCTGCTGAGGATAGCTTAACATCCGGACAGCATGCCAAAGCCTTTAAACCTTCCTGGCATGGTACATCAGATGTATGCCTTACATGCAAAGCATAAGGTACATATTTGACATTAGGCCACCTAAGCCTCAGAACTTGTTTGCCGCCATTCCAAACGCTACTGCTGAATTCTGTGTGTATGCCATTCACCAAGGTGGTTCATCTACCGAGTTTTCTAAAAATAAGTGCCCCGTTGGGGTTTGTTTTCATGTCATCTAGGAAGAAGTAATGTGAGTGTGGGAGGCGAATTCCCAATAAAGACAGACATAGGAAGTGTATTTTTTTTGTTTAGGTGTTACGACCATACTCAATGTGATATCTGTCAGACATTTGTCCCTAAGACTCTCTGCAGCAGTTTGTCTTCACTTTCTGTTTATTTGGAAAACCAGTGTCTGAAGTTACCGACCCAGGATACCAGGGCCAAATCTGCCCTCCCCGAAGTGCAGGTGCATCTTAAGAAAAAAGCATGTACTGAATCTGCTGCTGTCCAACCTCCACCTAATGTCTCCCTCAGGTTGGATGAAGAACCTGAGGACCATCCAGTGTGGATGCCAATTCCCTCTGTTGCAACCCAGCTGGAGGCTGACACAAAGCTGTCTACTCGCACTTCCACTGATGCTGTGCATATATCTGGTACAGATGTAGAGGGGAAAACCACAGCTGATCTGAAGCATCTAGGGGGATTCCCAAATTTTAGTCAGCGAAGAGGTGCCTGGTACTCTCACTGAATCCAAACATGGGTCTTACCCTCCTAGATTTGCCAAAGCACATGTTCCTTTTAAAAAGAAACAGAAGCACTAAACATATGGCTACTGTTGCCAAGGATCCTCACAAGGAGTGGCAGGACTTTACTCAAGGGCTGTTTAATGCCCTCATGGGTCTGAAACCCCCTCATGGATTGTCTTTCCTTACTGTTGCTGCTCTCTTGTCATCCACCCCATCTAAGAGACTTAGAGATTCTGAGTCTTTTTGATGAGGAGTTGGGCACTGGTAAAGAATCCATATTGTATTCCCCACAAATACACACTGCTTTGGCTTTGTACTCTGATGATGAAGATTCTTTATCCCCTGAGACTCCTTTTAAGGAATTATCCTTTGGGGATACAGTAGTCACTATGATGGACTACTAAAACTGGATTGTTCTCAAGTCTCAGAGGTCCATAAGAGGTAATATGAACTCTTACAAATGGACTCACCCAGACCTTCTGCATTTTTAGCTGCCTTGTTGGACACATTTACCGCAGCTTCTCAGGATCCTGATTTTCAGCCTTTGGCCCCTAAGAAGCCAGATGGATTTTATATAGTGCCTGAGGATCATACATTTATGTATAAAAGCCCTTCATCTGATCCTGCTGTGGTTTCCATATTCATGGATAAGCCATCCCAAACTGTCTACTCTTCCAAGCTTTTACCTTCTGACAAGGACAGCCATGCTATGGAAAGATATGGGGAAAAATCTATGCTACTTCTACTTTGGCTTTTCGGGTCATCAGCTATCAGACTTAAATGACTAAATATGTCCTGGCTGTTTTCTCCCAGGTGGGATGGGGGGTTGAACGACATGCCTGATTTGGACAGTAAGACTTCTGATCTCTCTGTTCTGAGTTCTTTCTCTCTGGTACCTTGCCATTGCATTAATTGCATCTATAATGCAGCTAATACTTTTTCTAAGGCAGCTGCATCTCGTTTTGTTATGAGGATGAATTTGTGTTTGCGCTTGCAGGCTTTACCTCAGGGTATTAAAGCCAAATGTTTGGATTCTCCCTTAGACAACCATAATCTGTTTGGCACTGCTGCTGTAGAATTTTTTAAAACACTGCATGATAAGGGCAAGGTTATGCAATACCTCAAACAAATTTTCATTTTTCCTGTACCTTAATTCAAGAGGAACTATCTTTTGAAATCCTCTTTTATCCGGTTTACTATGGTTTGTGTGAACGACATTCTGTCGGCTGCACTGCTGTCTAAAATCAGAATGTCATGCATAAAACATAAATGGATGGGATAGTTGAACACACTTATGCGAATGCTGTAGTGCATTCGCACAAGTGTATTTGACTGTCTGCATGGAGATCGCGGTACAGTGGGGGGTTGGAAATTCATCCATATCCCGATCTCGAAGTTAGAATATATTAGTAGGGGGTGTGTGGGGGGCGCAGGGGGGCTTGCGCCCCTGCAAAAATGTGATTTGTCGTATAGGAGTCTGATTTATATCAGCTCCTATACGGCTATCACGTGATAGTTTCGGCCACAATGTCGACTCAAATGTGTCGATCATTTGGGTCGACATTGTGGCAGGTCGGAATGTATGTTTTCGGGTTTACTATTTGTTGTTTCGAACGGCAAATGTTTTGCCATTCGAACAACAATAGTAAACCCTTTTATCCATAGGCAGCCTAGACAGTCTGCTAGAAGCAAGAGGTTTTCTTAGCGGATTTTCCCAGATAAACCCACTCAGAATGCTAGAGGCCAAAAACGTGGTTTTGCAGATAAGTCTGCCTTCATCTGACATTCAGCCTTCCCACCTGCTGGGACAGATTCCTCTGTCACTCAGGTTAGCCATTTCCTTTCTTGTTTGGCAACAGATAACCACAGACTCCTAGGTTTTTTTACATTATTTAACATGTTTAACCTAACATAAATGTACATATTGTAAATAACATAATTGTACGTATTATAAATAACCCATCCCATTTTTTTTCTCTCTTTTCCTTCGAAGTCTTTATTCTCCCTCTCGGTTAAGTTACCACTGCCATCCTAGATATTTAGATACTATGTAAGCATATAATTTATTCCTGTTATCTAGCATGAAATGAAACTGTAATTGTGTCTTCTTTACTATGATTGTATATCAAACTAAACTATGTAATGCGGAGCTTTTCTCCCCGGGCCTCCACTGAAAACGGGCTCCCTGAGCCCAGTGGAACCTCCCCAGTCATCAAACTGGAAATAAATAAATAAATGTTTGTTTTATGGCTTGGAAGTCTCTTTCTCCATTTTCTGGCATTCTGTAGCCTCCTTCTTGCTAGTTTCCTCATTTTCCTCTGATTCTGTGGGATCTGGTAGATCAGGAAACCATGCAATCTGTTCCCTTGTCTCAAAAGGAAAGGAAACAGTTTTTTATTCCAGAATGTGTCTGGGTCCCAGAAAGGAGGAGTTGTGGAGGCCCATTCTAGACTTGTCCTATCTCAGCACCTTTCTCCGGGTTTTTTCTTTCATGATGTTGTCTCTTTAGAGCCTTTTCTCTCTTTTACTTACCTGGGCTTTTCTGTTTTTTTTCTGGATTTGAAGGATGCTTACCTTCATATTCCTATTCACCCTCTCTTCAGGAACTTTTTACGTTTCACTGATGTTATGTGGTCCAATCTCGCCTACATTCTTACTCACGGGTTCGGAGCCGAACATCGGCTTCGACTCGGCCAACTTATTTTTCTAGCATGAAGTCTCTAATTGGCTGGGCTAACCTGGTATCCCATGTTGCACCGCTCCATAGCCCCAGATCTCATTTGCCGCTCGTGTAGCTAGGATGTGGTCTTGCTTGGCTGTGGCTAAGTAGCTTTAAAACTTCTTTTTTCTCACTGAATATTGTGTTTTTTTCCTCACAAAAGCTATTTTAATAGCTAATTGCTCTTGTTGTTTAGCGTGTGTTGTGGTGTGAGTGATTTGTTGGTATCCCTCTGTTCCTACGGGCTAGGCCCTTTTAAATTAGAAGACCTAGTCCTCCCTCCATGTATAGTTTTGTCTAAATTCCTGTGAAAAAATAAGTGTTTTTTTTTCCTCGCTTCTGTGTGTGTGCGTTAGTCGTGTCAAGAATCGTTTAAGTTAGAGATTCTTGTCAGTAGTTGTTAGCGGTAGTTTCCCGCCTTAACTGTTGTTGGACTAGGGTCCTGTTGCTTGTTGTGTTGTGTGCATGGTCATTGATATGTCAAAGGATCAAAGGGAACATAAACCCTCTGGGTTTAAGAAATGTTCTAAATGCAGCTGCAAGATGTCCATAACAGATGGACATTCCGTTTGTGTATACTGCCTGGGGGCTATACATTTACAAGAGCCCTGTAGCTTTTGTCACGCCTTCAGCCCGAGGGTGCTACAGGAAAGAAAAAATAAACTTATACTGTAGGGTCTTCTAAAGCCTTCCTTTGAGGAGTCCTTGGACTCTTCCTCTGGTTCACAAACTAAAGCCAAGACTTCCAAGGCTAAGAAGAGATCCCCGGCTCCATCTGTTTCATCGGAACCACCGGATAAGACTACCAAATTGGATTCTACCTCCTCGGCGCCGCAGGAGGTAGCTGTGGTTCTTGAATCAGCCTCAGCTCCAATCCTGTTAGACCCATTTGGAGATGGTCTCCTAGTGTCAGACAAGGATCTCCAGGTAGGAGATCACAGTCACCTTCTCTCTCCTCCAAATCCTCCAGACTCTCTGATTTGGATGTGGATAGGGTGGTCCAGAGACTCCTGC
This sequence comes from Protopterus annectens, assembly GCF_019279795.1. Lineage (NCBI taxonomy): Eukaryota > Metazoa > Chordata > Ceratodontiformes > Protopteridae > Protopterus > Protopterus annectens. The sequence continues at coordinate 755,435,501 of NC_056734.1, forward strand.
AGTCGCCTGTGTTGGCAAAATTATTTTTGGCTCTGACCCAGTCGGCTCCGGAGCCAGTCCCGATGACTGCACCGATGTTTCCTCCTCCGAGCACCTCCTTGTCTTCGGAGCTGGAGTGTTCTGCTCTGGGTGATGTTCTGCCGGCTCCGATACCTCTTAAGGCTTTATTGGTGCTGACGTCGGCTCCAACAATGTCGGCTCCGTCCTCTGGTTTTCTCTGTCGGGCCCGAGGGGGATACTTCGGGACTTTTGTCGGTTCCGAGCCTTCTTCTCGGCGCTTTGGCTCGGGAAACTTCGGCTCCGGTCGTGGCCTCGGAGGTTGGTCAGTCCTTGATTCGGGGGGACCCGCCTTCGAGGCCATGAGGAGCGCACTGGCCAGATCTTCAGTGACATCACCCAGATCGGTCATTCCATCCCCTTCCACACCGGCGAGAGCCTCTGATGTCCCCCTATCGGTTAATGGCGGAGCCCCAAGGTCTGGGGATACCCCCATGAGCGGTCCCCAACTTTCTGAGGGCCCCTCGGAGTCTGTGCTTGAGGAGCCCCCGAGAAAGAAGCTGTGCAAGAGGAAGCACATAGACTCCCAGGACGAGTCTCTCACTTCTGATACCAACCTCGAAGAGTCAGAGGGGTCCCCCAAGTCGTCCTCCGATGACGTCTCTTTCTCCGACATCCTGGAGATTTTGAGGCAGAGAGGTGGCTGGTCATCCAAAACCCCCTCTGAGGAGGAGTCGGTATTCCTCAAGGCCTGTGGGGCTCAACCCTCCGCCTCCTGAGTGTCTCCACCCTTCGATGAGCTCCTAGATTTGATCTGTCGAAGGGCGTGGGAGACTCCTGACTCGGTGGAACCTGTACCCAGACGCCCTAATAAATTTCTTTCAACTCCCCCTCGGAAAGAGTTCCTGTCCAAAGGGGTTTCTGTGGATGCCATGGTGGTGGCGGCGGCCACTCAGCAGGAAGTAGCTGAGTCTTCTTCCTCCGTCCATCCTCCTAACAAGGAGTCCAGGAGTATGGATCGGTACGGGAAGCGTACCCTCTCTTCAGCGACCTTCACCCTTCGGTCTCTGAATTATCTTTGTCATTTTACTCAGCTCCAGAGAGATCTCATTAAAGAGTTAGAAGATACTCTAACGGGTAACGTACCTGAGGCGTTAACGCAGACGGTTAACGCACAATTGTCTACTCTTGGCTCGATTGTCAACTTGTCCATGAGGCTCATATCTTATGCAGCCGAAGGGGCGAGCAGGGCAGCTAGCTCAGGTGTACCCTCAGGAGGCAAGCCTGGATGCGCCTGTGTCATTTCGCGGAGGCCTTCAAGTCTTCCTTCACTGACGCCCCCTTTGATGGTTCCTCACTCTTTGGGACCAAAGTGAAAGACACCCTCACCAGATGCGAGCAAGAGGGAAAGACCCTGTCTGCCATAGGGGTCCGTTTTTCCCTTCCATCTAGGCCTTACCCCAAGGCTCAGAGGGGAGGAAAAATGTGGTTCAAAAAGTCACAGAAGTCTTTCCCTGCCGCTCAAGGTGAGTCCCCCTCCAGAGGCAGAGGAGGGGGTGGCTATTCTGGGAGATGCCGCCCTAGGGGCAGAGGAGGCCCTCGCAGTTCGGGAGACCGTGATTCCTTTCGCGGGCCTTCCTATCATCGTCCCTGATGTACTGCCCGACTGTGCTATTCCGGAGCCAGTCGGGGGCCGCATTTCATTGTACCCGGAAGCCTGGGCAAGTATCACTCAGGATAGATGGGTGCTTCGTATAGTTACCGAAGGTTATTCCATCCCCTTGTTATCAGATCCCCCCTCCAGCCAAGAGAACACGTTCCACCCAGTCAAAGGGATCACGCAACAGTAGAAATTTCAAGTTGCTGGAAAAAGGAGTCATTCAACCTGTCGCCTCAGACCAGATTGGATTATTGGCTTACTCAAGACTATTTTTGGTGCCGACAAAAACAGGGGACCTGAGACCCATCTTGGATCTCAGCCGACTGAATTGCTACGTTTTAAAGTCGAAGTTCCGAATGGTCACCCTTCAGACTATTTTTCCGTTACTGGGAAAAGAAGTATGGATGTGCTCCATCGACCTCAAGGATGCTTACTACCATATCAAAATGGACAGGGCATCCAGGAGTCACTTACACTTCCGGCTGGGAGCCAGTCATTTCCAGTTTCGTGCCCTGCCCTTTGGTCTCACCACAGCCCCCAGGGTGTTCACCAAGTGTTTGGCAGTGGTGACAGCTCACCTGAGACGTCAAGGATTCCAAGTGTTTCCATACCTGGACGACTGGCTCCTCACCACCCCCACCAGGCATCTTCTCATTCAGCTTTTTAATGAAGCTTTCGGGCTCACAACCCTTCATCAGCATATCATTGCCCTTTGTCATCAACTAGGAATTACCTTGAACTGAGGAAAATCTGCCTTGCTGCCCTCACAGCGTGTCACATTTATAGGCGCAAAGCTAGACACCGTTCATATGCGGGCGTTCCTGCCCCAAGAAAGGATAGAGGTGTTGCAGGGTCAAGTTCACGCGTTGTTACCCCTCAAGAAGGTTCAGGCCAGATGGCTTCTACAGCTCCTGGGATCCATGGCAGCCACCATTATGTTAGTGCCTCTAGCCAGATTACACCTGAGGCTTCTGCAGTGGCTCCTCTCTGCCCACTGGTCCTTTCAGAAACTTCCCCTGTCCCATTTGATCCTACTCACCGATCGGTGCAAACAAGACCTCTGTTGGTGGCTACGCTCCGCCAACTTGAACAAAGGGAATCCGTTTATTCCTATGCCACCAGTTGCCACGGTGACCACGGACGCCTCCTAGATGGGGTGGGGGGGCATTATCTTGGCAGGATGGTCCAAGGCACCTGGCAAGATCACAAGGTACATCTGCACATCAATGTTCTAGAGATGAGAGCGGTGTTACTGGCTTTGCAAGCACTGCAGAGCTCTCTTCCCCCTAGGAACGATTGCAATTCACTCAGACAACATGTCCGTGGTGTGGTACCTGAACAAGCAAGGGGGAACCAGATCTTACCCCCTATACAGAGAGGCCATGCGAGTGTGGCAGTGGGTAGTGTCTTCCCGACGGTTCCTAGTGACAATGCACATTCCGGGGAAGGCCAATGTGATAGCAGACAGGCTAAGCAGATCTAGTCTGATGCCTTACGAGTGGTCCCTGAACCGCCGAGTTGCGGAACAGATTTTCAGCAGGTGGGGTCAGCCTTGCTGTGACCTTTTTGCCAATCCCCACAATGCCAAGTGCAGCAACTACTTCACTCTGATCCCCCCACAGGGGGAGTCACCCAGGGACGCTCTAGTCCACGATTGGCCTCCCGGTCTGCTCTATGCTTTCCCTCCGTTTCCTCTGCTACCAAAAGTGATTCAGAAAGCCATTTCCTCGGGAAGCAAGATGATTCTAATTGCCCCACACTGGCCTCGCCAAGTCTGGTTCTCCTTTCTTCATCAGTATGCAGTGGACAGTCCTTGGACTCTGGACCCAGCACCAGACCTACTGACACACATGTCGGGACAGTCCCATCCCTCCCTGCGGACCCTCAGGTTGACAGCCTGGCTACTCCACTTCCTTCTTTAGTCAGACTTCATTTTTCACCTGAGGTAGTACACATTTTATCTTCTTCTCATAAATCTTCTACCAGGAAGATTTACTCCAGCAAGTGGAAAAGATTTTCAATTTGGGCTCAGGCCCAGGGACTGGATCCTTTCACAGCCCCCATCCCTGCTGTCTTAGATTTTTTATCCACACTTTTTCAGCAGAGGTTCTGCTCCTGCGACCATTAAGGTCCAGCTGGCCACTATTTCTAATTTTCATACCTCTTAAGAACCTTCTGTCATGGCTCATAAACTATGTAAGGCCTTTTTGAGGGGGCACCTTGTTGCTACGGCCTCCTGTGTCAGAACCCATCATGCCATGGGATTTAAATTTTGTTTTACAGGCCTTGACTTCATCACCCTTCGAGCCAGCTGCCACCTGTGAATTAAAATTTCTGTCTTGGAAGACTGCATTCTTAATAGCCATCACATCAGCCAGACGGGTGTCGGAGATTCAAGCATTGTCCATCAAATCCCCGTATTTAATCTTTCATAAGGACAGAGTTTACTTGAGACCTAATCCGTCCTTTCTTCTGAAAGTAACCTCTGCCGTTAATCTCAATCAGTCTATTGAGCTGCCAGTTTTCTTCCCTCAATTTTCCAACAAGGCGGAGTTTAAGTTTCATCAGTACACAGGCAGCTTCGATTTTACTTACACAGGACAAAACAACTTCATAAGTCTGACCAACTGTTTGTGTCCTTTTCAGAAAATAGAACAGGTTCCCCTGTTTCTAAGATTACAATTTCCAGATGGATTTCTGATTGCATCTCCTATGTCTATTCATCAGCAGGCAGAAATTTACCATTCCCCGTCAAGGCTCACTCCACCAAGGCTGTTTCCGCTTCAGTAGCTTATCATTCCAGGCTACCTTTGGATGAAATTTGTGCTGCGGCCACATGGGCTTCTCCCCACACCTTCATTACTCATTACAAATTAGACGTGGCTTCTAGGGGCCGGGCTTCCTTTGGTTCCACTGTTCTCAAGAGCATCTTCCATTTTGCCTCCCAGGATAGAGGTGCTGGGGACGCTGTTCCGTGAGTAAGAATGTAGGCGAGATTGGACCACATAACATCTAGAAGTTATGTACTCACCATAACGTTCGATGTATGTGGTCCATCTTGCCTCACATTCTTACATTCCCTCCCACCTGTCCCCCCTCCTGGAGGATTTGGAGGCGACATTGGTCTTCAGTACCCTTCAGTATTGGTTGTTTTTTCTTTGCTACCCTGGATAGTGTTCTACCTTACTGAACGGTGGTTGTGCATGAGGTGTGACTATGGATTGCTGCAAACTAGATCTGGGGCTATGGAGCGGTGCAACATGGGATACCAGGTTAGCCCAGCCAATTAGAGACTTCGTGCTAGAAAAATAAGTTGGCCGAATCGGAGACGATGTTCGGCTCCAAACCCGTGAGTAAGAATGTGAGGCGAGATGGACCACATACATCAAACGTTATGGTGAGTACATAATTTCTAGTTTCTTCCTTTCATTATCAGTTCTCTACTTTGCCTTTTGGTATTTCTAAAACTCCAAGGGTATTTACCAAATGTCTGGTCCCTGCTGTAGCTTTTTGCAGATTTCAGGGAATGCAAATATTCCCTTATCTGGACGACTTTCTAATTCAAGCTCCTCACAGCAACTCTTGCTTCAGAATCAACACTTAACTATACTTCTCCTATTCAAGTGTAGGGTTCACCCCATTCTCAAAAAGTCAGTGTTGACTCCCTGTCAGGTCCAAGTGTTTTTTGGGTTGAAGGATTGGCTCTTCTGCCTTCCAAGGTCCTCTCTGACATTTTATTTCCAGTCACTTCTTCCTCTTCCCATTCTTCTTGCAAGGGAATTTCTCCAAGCCTTGGGGTCTTGGCATTCACCATTCTCATAGTTCCTTTTGCCAAACTCCACATGAGGAAATTTCAGTGATATCTCAAGACTGGCTCCAGCACTACCATACTCTGGAATTTCCATTGCCTCCTTTATCCTTTCTCAAACTAACTCCACTGTTGGATTCAGCAGATCTTACTAAATCCCGGTCTGCTTTTTCAGGTTCCTTTTCCTAATGAAGAGCTGTACACGGATGCTTCCGAACAAGGTTGGGGAGCTTCCTCCAATAGTTTGAAAATTCAGGTCTCTGATCCCATCAACAGATGTCAAACCACAGCAATATCAAAGAGGTGAGGGCACTAATCCTAGCTCTTCAAGCCTTTAACTCCCTTTGGATTCCAGGTCCTGTAAAGGTTTTTCCATACCAAAGACATGGGGTACTTCAACAAGCAAGTGGGCACAAAGTCTTACCTTGTTTGCAGGCTGGTACTTCAGGCTTAGAATTTTGTAAGTTGCCATCTCTCGGTGCTTCAGGTGGTTTATATCCCTTCAGAGCACAATCTAGGGGAAGACTCTCTGAGCATTCAGGACACATCCCGATGATCGGATGCTTCACAGAGAGATGTTTCTGGATGTTGTCCATCAGTGGGGTATTCCTCAAGTAGATCTTTTTGCTTTCTTACTGAATAGACAACTTCCATGGTTCAGTTCCAGAGTTTCAAGTCCACTGGCTTGGAAAGCAGACACCATGTCTTTTTCTTGGAGGGGGATGTTCCTATATGCCTATCTTCTTCTTTCTCTACTTCCCAGGATCTGGCACAAATCATGTGGGGCACACCCAAAATCCTGCTGATGATCCCCTTTTGGCCCGGACAGCACTAGTTCCCCCTTATCTTTCACCTGGCCAATGACAATCATCATGTTACCTCACAGGATGGATCTTCTCACAGAAGACATGGGGTCTCATTCACTCTCACTTGTCCACACCTCAGCTGACACTTTGGGTGAATGGTGTTGATGCCTTTCAGGCACTAGTTATCTGAGGACATGCTTCAGGTTTTGCAGGAGGTCAGAAAACCTACTACTAGAAAATCTCATATGGCTGCATGGAAGTGATTTTCTGTTTGGTGTCTCAGGCAAGACCAGGACCATTTTTCTGTGGGTGTCCCTCTGGTCTTTTCTTATTTTTGTGAGTTGCTCAATACTGGTTTGGCGTATTCCTCTATTAAAGCTCATTTGTCAGCCATTTCTGCCTATCTGCCCATGAGCCCTCTTTTGACTTCTAGTTTTGAAGTCAAACAATTCCTAAAAGACATCCTTCATATCAGGCCCCCAAGGAAGCCTATTCTTCCTTCCTGGGCTCTTAATTTTGCTCTTGAAAAATTGACTCAACCCCCTTTTTGAACTTGTAATTTCTTCTTCCCTGCAGTACTGTACTTCAAAGACTGTATTGGTAGTGGCTCTTACTTCTGCCAAAAGATTTTCTGAATTCCAAGCCTTCATGATAGTTCCTCCTTTTTTGTTTTTTCAGAAGTACAGGTTTTCTCTTTTTACTAATCCTTCATTCATGCCCAAGGTGGTTAATGATTTTTCCTTGAATCAGTCTATTCATCTTCCCTTCCTCCTCTTCTCTTCTGCACATTCTGTTAGTGAGAAGGTGCTGCACATACCTTGGATTTACATAGATCGCACATGTATTACTTGAATATGACAAAATGTATCCGAAAATCTGAGCATCTTTTTGTTTCCTTTCATGCTAGGAAACTGGATTTGGCAGCACCTAAATAAACCATCTCCTTCTGAATCTCTGAGGCTATTTCCTTTTGTTACTCTTTTCATGACAAGCAGCTTTTCTCTTCAGTTCCTGCTCATTCTACCAGGGCAGTAGCCTCTTCTGGTGCTTATTTTCAAGGGTCTGAATACTAGATCCATCCTGGAAGCTCCTACTTGGTCTTCTGTTCACACTTTTACCAAGCATTATGAGTTGGATGTCATTTCCAGGGCCAGGGCAAGATTTGCAAGAGGTATCCTTTGTGGGTTTGTGGAGGGCAGTTCAATGCTTTCCTCCTTCCATACTTTATAGTAGCTTTTGTACTCTCCCAAGTTAAAGAATATTGCAGCAGTTATAAGGAAAGACATAGTACAGTTGTGTAAGATCTTACCATAACAGTAAATGTCCTACCTATCACTGTTGCAGTAGTCAGTCCCTCCCTCCTGGCCACTTTTTATTTTTCTATTGTTCTGTTGCTGGCTGAGAGGTTTTCTCTTACATCCTTATATCATTCTGTTTCCCTTCCTGTATGGGCATATTATTGTTTCTCTGGGGTTGCTGTAGTTCTCCTGGGGCACTTCATTTCTGAGGATTAGGTATTCTTACATCACATATAAACTTTACCCTTTGTATGTAGGACATACACCTGACATATGATGCCAGGAAGGTTCAAAGCCTTTGGTATGCTGGCCGGACATTAGGCTTTCCTCAGCAGTATATCCCACGTTAAAGAATACTGCAACAGCGAGAAGTATAACATCTACTGTTATGGTAATATCTTATACAACGTTACGCTTTCTTTGCCTCTTTTGATGTCATTATTCATATTACCTCAGTGGAAATGGATTCTGTTACTGCACGTACCCACATTGGCAGTTTGCAGAACTCAGAATCCCCTCTTTTGACTCTCTGTGACAGGAGATTAACCACGTACCTCCCATCAGGGGAAGCCTACTCCTATCACAGAGAGTCAGTTACCCAGCAGTCCTTCACTGCCAGCTGCAGGACTAGCACTCTTGAATCTCCTTAGTAGCCTGCATTGGTGGGTTACATCTTCCAGACTTGGATAAGATCTCTTTTAGACGGAGTTCCAAGATGACTGCACACTGATCAACAGCAAAAAGCAGTTTAGGCTCCAGCTTTGGTGTGAGACGTAGCTTCCAGTAATCTAGAGGAAAAAATAAATCAAATGTGCTCAGAGCTGACTAAAATAAAAGAAACATTGAAGGAGTACATCAACTCTAATGACAGATGGCTGGAAAAAATGGAAGAAGTCTTAAACAGCTATTAGGATGAACTAATAAAATTGCAAAAATTAGAGGATGAAATGAAGAAAAGGACGGCTGAGTGTAAGACTGCTCAAGCACAGCCATTTTCAAAAATGGTAGTGTTAGAGGACAGAGCACACAAGGAAAACCTAACATTTTTTGCTGTACCACAGAAACTGGAAAACTGTATTATTTTTATGAAAGCACAAGTAAGCAACTGGACTGCTTTTCCAAAGCAGGATTTCTTAATTGAAAGGGCTCGTAGTGTGTATACTCCAAACCTGGCCATGAGGAAGTAGCCAAGATCTCTAATACTAAAGATGCAATCTTACCAGCAGAAAGAGTTGATACTGACAAAAGTGTGCAGACAAGCCAAGTATTAAAAACTGGAGACTGTAGATTGTTTGTGGAAAATGATTATTCAGTGTTAACCAGGCAGAAGAGAAACACATTTATTCCAGCAATTAGGGAATGTCAAGAGGCAGATCACGGTTGTGTAGCGATTACCATCGTCACCTCACAGCAACAGGTTTTCTGGTTCAATTCTTGACTGGGGTGCCTTCTGTGTGGAGTCTGCATCACTTCCCTGCAGTCATGTGGGTTTCCGCCGGGTACTCTGGTTTCCATTCCAAAGATATGCAATAGGTGGATTGGACACACTAAATTGGCCGTAGGTGGAAGTGCGTGTGCGAGTGAGTGATACGGATGAACTACTGCAGCAGGGCTAGCTACTCGGGGGTGTAAACCTAGGCTTAAGATGATTGTCATTGTTGAAGTGACACCCCAACCTCATATGCAAAATAGGAAAAGGGGTTGAGGATGGATGGATGGGTATCCAGCTGTTTTCAGAGTATTTTCTCCCTGGAAGATCAAAGTTATTTTTGATGCATAACAGGCTAAGGAGGATATACAAAAGTTTGTCCAACAAAAAAAGAACCAACAAACAGAATGGGACTCTGCGTCTCATTCTTTTGATAATAAAACTGTAAGGGAGACTTTGCCAGTGAAACCTTTTCCAGTGTTCAAAAGAAAAATTATTGAGAAACAGAAAAAAACACAGGAGTTGACTAGAAGCATCAGCAGTACCTTAGACTTGAACTATAGTCTGGGATTGGGAGATGGAGATGAACAGGAAGGAGACCAGCAACACTGAAATTAACCCTCCTCTTGCCCTAGCATCTCTACTCTTATCTCTTTCTATAACCCTCCCTGATCCCTTAGAAGCACGAATCAATGTTTATTACAGATTCACAAACCTAAAAAATAAATTGGACAAAATCTATATAGCTATTCTCCTGCCACCCAATGGAATAAGCTTCCCATGTATCTCAGAAATATTAGCAATGTCCATGAATTTAAGAAAATACTCGCATCTAAATACCAACTGGTTATGTCTTTGTGGCCATCCCACCTGAGCTCTGTCCCTTGTTAATATTCTTTTTAATTATTTTTTTCTTTTCTCTTCCAGCTATAAATACGATATTAATTTTATTCACTTATTTATATCAAACTATTAAATCAAATTTTGCTTATGTTTTAATATGTTTTTTCTCTATTTTATTTTATTTTCCATGTAAATTATTTTGTTTTCCTGTATTCTGGAGCTTTTCTTCCCAGGCCTCCGCTGAAAAAAGGCTTTTGCCCAGTCAGATTATCCCTGTCAACAAATGTCAAATAAATAATAAATAAATTATAAAGCATGAATCACATTTGTGAAATATGACTTTAGAAAAAAAGAGAAACAATTGGAATTTTGTTGACTTTAAGCTTGGGGGAGACTAAAAAACGTATACCCCACTTCGTGTTATTAACATTTGGAAGGACACTAAAAAGAAGAGGAAAAAAGTAATTTGAGTGAAACTTTTTTTTTCTTAACAGTATTTGTGTAAAACATTTCATGATATAAATTGCAGGTTATATAATAAAGTGTTTTCACTTACTGTTGTGTGTGATAAGGATACTAAAGTAAACAAGTGCCTTTTTAAAGATTCATAGTAAATTTTATTGTCATGTAGGACCATACACATGTAGCCTAAATGAAACTTCGTGCATCAGCTGCTTCTTGAAATTACAAACTGAAAGTAAAACAACACATACAAGTAAAAGAGGGAACGCAATTAACGTATACAGTCATACTCCCAGTACCCATACAGAAGAGCAGAAAAAATTCCAATACTTAAATACAGAATAAGTATACCCTCCCCTAAGTTAAAATAACAGCCCCCATTTAAAAAAAAGACACGTTACAGATTGCAGCTTGCCTAAGTTGTCTGTCTAATATTGCACTTCGTAGGGATAATATAAATAAATATTGCACTTACTTGGAATTTGTGTGGTGTATATTATACAACAGACTATAAGTATTTGTGAAAAAAAAGAAAGAACTGACTTAATGTTCAGTTTTCTGGGACGTGTGCCCAAATTCAGAAGTCTGACCATTGTCTGTTGTTGAATCTGGTAGTCCTGTAGCAGATGCTGTGATATCGCCCACCTGAGGCTTGGTGCTTAAACAGTCCGTGCGCTAAATGCATGGTGTCCTGTATTATTTTGATGGCCCTTCTGATGCTTCATGCAGAGTTAAGTTATTGTATTGATGGAAGACTGGTACCCATTACCATCTCTGCAACCCTCACCACTCTCTGTAGTGCCTTCTTTTCTGTAGCTGTACAACTTCCAAACCACACTGTGAAGTTGCTGGCGAGGATACTCTAAATAACCTCTCTAGAAGGTGGAGAGGATATGAGGTGGGAGCTTAGCTTTCTTCAGACTTCTCAAAAAATGGAGGTGTTGGTGCACTTTCTTGATCTGCTGGCTGGTGTTTCTTGACCATGAGAGATCTTCTAATATGTGTATACCTAGGAATTTTGTACACTTAACCCTCTCTACACTCTTCCCATTGATCGTGATTGCTGGATGTTTTTTTTTTTTTTTTCCTGAAGTCGATGATAATTTTTTTGGTCTTGCTTACTTTCAGGTCAAGGTTGTTCCCCTCATACCAAACTGATCAGAGATGCCATCTCCCCTATGTATGCTCTTTTATCCTTCTTTGTGGTGAGCCCCACAATGTGGTATCATCAGCGAACTTGATGATATGGTTGGACTTGTACTTTGCATAGCAGTCGTGGGTCAGGATGGTGAATAACAGTGGACTGAGAACACATCCCTGTGGAACCCCGGTATTAATCTTAATACACTTTGATGTGTTCATACCCAAACTCGCTCTCTGTGACCTCTCAGTCAGGAAGTCCGGGATCCATTCACAGAGATGTTTACTGACTCCTGTACATGACAGTTTTTCTATCAGCTGCATTGGTACCACCATATTAAATGCTAAGCTGAAATCTATGAACAGCATCCTCCCATAGTTGTCATTGCCCTCAATATGTTCAACAGAGTTGTGTAGTGCTAATGGTACGGCATCAACTGTGGATCTGTTGGCTGTGTAAGCAAAATGCAGAGAGTCAAAATCAGGAGGAAAGTTTGATGACAAATACTTTTTGATCAGCCACTTGAAACATTTGATAACACTGGATGTCAGAGAGACTGATCTCTAGTCATTAAGGCTGGAGGAGGAGGTTTTCATAGGCAATGGAATAATATTTGTTTCTTTGTAGCATGAGGGTACTTTCACCTTGGCAAGAGAGGTGTCATATCTTTGCGAGTACTGTGCACAGTTGATCAGCACAGCCTTTTAACACCTTGTGCAGTATGTTGTCTGGGCCAGCAGCCTTCCTGGGGGTTCACCTTTCTTAGCTCTCTTCTCACCTCCCCTGTACTGAGTTTGAGCACAGCATCCATCTCCATCAGTGGGTAGATTTAGTGCCAGCTTGTTGTTTCTCTCCTCAGATCTTCCAAACAAGGTATTCAAACTGTCCAGGAGTTTGATGCTGTCCTTGCACTGTGCTGAACTGATTTTGTCACCAGTGATCTCCTGTATGCCTTGCCATAACTTCCTTGCATCCCTCATGTCATCAAATTGGCTCTGCACCCTTCTGTCATACTCCCTCTTTGCCTCCTTTATACCTCACCTCAGATTGCCTCTTGCTTCCCTTAGACCTGCTTTGTCCTTAGCCCTGTAAGCTGCATTTTTCACCTTCAGAAGCTCATATACCTTGAGGGTAAGCCATGGCTTCTAGTTAGCTGTAATAGTGATGCTCTTGGCGCTTGGTACTTCATCAATGCAGTTTGAAATATATGACATCACACCCTCTGTGTATTCATCTATGTTCAGATGCTGATTTACTGTGGCTGGCTCCTTGAACATATCCCAGTTTGTTCTTTCAAAGCAGGCTTGGAGGGCCTCCATGGCTCTTTTTGGCCAGACCCTGATTTGTTTCTCTCTGGGTTTCTCTCTAGATCATGCAAGTTTGTAGGCTGGTGATAGTAAGATGGTATAATGGTCAAAGTTTCCCATTTGAGGAAGTTGCACTGCCTTGTAGGCTTTAAGATTGTATACACCTTGTCCAGGATATTATCACCCCACCCCATCAGTGTTCTGGAGATGAGAGCAGTCCTGTTAGTGTTGCAGATATTTCAAGACTGTCTAGCAGACGGTGTGATCTCCATTCAGACCAACAGTATGCCAGTAGTCTGGGACATCAAAAAATAAGGGGGAACCAGATCTTATCCTCTGTGTGGGGAAGCAATGAGGGTTTGACAATGGGTGATGTCTTCCATTTGCTTTCTTGTAGCAACACACTTCCTGGGGGACTTGTGTGCTAGCAGACAAGCTAAGCAGAAACTTGAACATTACCCCCTACAACAATCTAAGGACCTTACGATCATCACATAAACTTCTTGTAAATATTTGTAAATCAAACAACAGGGCTGGGGACTCTCTTTTCTCTAATACTGTTGGAAAATCCTGGAATCTTCTTCCTAACGAACTTTCCTCTCTTTCCTAATTATCACTCTTTAAAACCAAATTGAAACTTTTCCCCAGAACACACTGTGCCCCTGTACTAAACCTGACTGATCAACTAGCTCTTCTTACTTGGTTCAACCTACTCTCCTCTTCTCAGTAATCAAGTTTCTTTTCTTAATAACCACTTACCTTGTCCTTCTATATTATTACTTACATCTTCAGAATCTCATTAAGGAGACTACTTTTACTAATATATTGTATAATTTCAACTCCTACTTTTTCTTTATGACTACTTGTATACTAATATATTGTATAATTCAGCTGCCATATTTTTCTTTATGATGTATTGCAACTACATTTTGTATTGTACTAATTGTATCTATATTTTGTACTATGTTATGAACGAATGACCTCTTTGATTATTCTCTGTACTGCACCTGCAATGTTCATTGTATACATTAATTTTTGTATATGTGATTTTGTTTGTTTCCTCGGAGCTCATCTCCCCGGGCTTCTACTGAAAATGGACATATATCCAGTTAGACTAGCCCGGTCAACAAATGTAAAATAAAAATAAAAACTTCTTCTGCCTCACGAATCGTCCCTTAATCAGTCATTGCAAACAAAAATTTCCATCGCTGGTGCCCACCTTGCAGTGACCTGGTCACATCTCAGCTTATCAAGTGCAGCACTTACTTTACCCTCATTCCTTTTTAGGGTCAGTCACCAAGGGACTCTGTGGTCCACAATTGGCCTCGAGGTCTTCCATATGCCTTTTCCCCATTCCCCTTGATCACAAAGTTCATTCAGAAAGCCAGAAGGTACGAGGCAAAAGTAATCCTCATTGTTCTTATTGGACCCAGCAGGTTTGGTTCCATTTCCTTTCAGCTCATCTTTTATGTTTTCCCTGACATGGGCTTACAGCCCAGAACTCCCCCCATCCGGTTATCCTGTCCCGGATCTAGACACCCTCAATTTGACTGCTTGATTATTCAAGTTTTAACAATGACTAGAGATGCCAGGTTTTCAGAAGGAATAGTTCAACACATTTTAACAGCCTCTCAAAAACCTAGGACCAGGAAGGTTTACTAAAGTAAATGGAAAAGATTTTCATTCTAAGTTATAGAAAAGGGATTGAACCCTTTATATGCCCCTTTTCCTTCAGCTTTGGATTTCTTGTCAGAATTGGTTCATAAGGGTTGCAGTTTCTCCACCATAAAAGTCCAGTTAGTGATTTCAAATTTTCCACATTGGCCATAATCAGACACTGATGGCCTCTTTGAAGGTTTCTAAAGTTTTACTCAAGGGAACCGTTCTTCTCAGGCCTTTGTGTTGATGTTTTGTGGCTGTAAAGTGGTAGTTTCAAGTAATGCTTGCTTCTAGTCCTTCTTTGTTAGACCTACTTAGAACAAAAATCCTGAATAACTGACTTTCTGTGACAAAAACAGACTAAAACAGTGAGTGAGAAGGCCACTGAAAAAATAATCAGTAAAAACAAAATAAAAACTCCAGCAAAGCTAGAACTTCCACTGAGTGACCTCCCAAACCTCTTGTTGTTTGGGATATTTTTGCAGTGACCCTAATGATAATGGACATCAGCTGGGTATAACAGCCCTGTGTTTCTAATGCTTAGCCAAACACTCTGCTTGTGCTGTGCTCACGAGGTCATAACAAGGCCGAAATATGCATATCCACAGCTAGTGGAGTTTGGCTTTATTGGCCTGAAATTGTCCAGTAAAATGACGAAACAAGTCATGGGCATTCAGAATCGCCAGTGAGCTGAAATACCTGATGTTCATAAGTTGCTGTTTGTTTTTTCGGCTTTTTCCCGGTTAGGGGTCGCCACAGTGGAACTCCGGTCTGCTAATGATTGGCAGTAGATTTTTACGGTGCCGAGGTGCCAGCTCGATGCCCAACCTTCAACGAAGGCACGCCCATTTATGAATGTCTTTCGAACCCCACTCGACCGCGGGGAGGACATGCAGACTCCACACAGAAGGTGCTCCAGCCAAGAATCGAACAGGAGAACTTCGTGCTGTGAGGCAACAATGCTACCGCTGCACCACCGTGGCTATACCTGATGTTCATAAGTATCATTTGCATATATCCTATGTACCTCTGATACAAGAGGTTTGGGAGGTCACTTAGTGGAAGTTCTAGCTTTGCTGGAGTTTTCATTTTGTTTTTACTGATTGGTTTTTCAGTGACCTTCTCACTCATTGTTTTAGTTTATTACTCCAGCGCAGGAATCTGTATGCCTCTAAAGTTGAAGCTATGTAGAATTCCCTGCTTATAGAGTGGTAATTAAAGTCTCCCTGAAGTAGGGTATTAGGTTGGATGGTAAGTGTCTCCAGCAGGTCCAAGTATGAATTGTGAATTTTTTGGGACATGGAGGATGACCTACAGCTGGCTTAAATATAGTATTAAATTTTGTCTATGGTGATCTGCATGTGGAGGAAGTCCAGCGCTTGTTCTTGATGCATATCAAGACACCTCCACCTTTAGCCCTGGTCTGTGCAGCTACATGTCTATAAGTGTGGAAGACACTGAAACCTTCACTTCTGGTGTACATCTCTAACACTTTAAACCATGCCACGGGAACCACACAGATATTTGCATTCTCAAGTGTGAGGAGGGCTTGGAGGGAGTGCAGTGTCTTATTTAGGGTCCTGGTATTGAGCAGTAATACCTTGAGGTTCTGTTGAGCTGATTTTTCTATGTTGGTAAGTTTGTCAATTTAGCATTGCCTAAAGAAGCCACTAATGGGGGCGGACAAATCCATAGCCAGTATTTTCGAAAGCCTAGAGGAGAATGGTGCAGACCATCCTTAACAAAGCAACATGGTCTGTTGACCATGTCCTCCCAAGCTGATAAATACCGGATCCTATTAGAATGACACCAGAAAGGTAACTAGTTGTTAAAATCAGTCGATCTGATGTTGTCAGTCTTCACATGATCCTTGACTGTGGGGCTTGGTTCCAAGCTTCAGGACCGACTCAGCCATTATTCCAGCTCACACCTTCCAAAAACTCTCAAGCTAAGCTCTACCAACAATGTTCCTCACCAAATTACCTCAGATGGAATTTGCTGCTCCCCGGTCCTCTAAATATCTTTAGTGTGTGTGAGTGTGTTTTTCCTCTATCCCTTACCGTTAGGTAGTCTCAGGTACCATTGTTGCTACTTTCTCCCCTTTTTTCCTTCAGGTAACCTCTTATACCATCATTGCTAGTTCCCTTTTCCTTTCTCTGATACATTAAAAAAAGTCTTTCTTCTTTTCCTACACTTGTGTGTGTGTGTGTGTGTGTGTGTGTGTGTGTGTGTGTGTGTATATATATATATATATATATATTTATATAAGGTGTTTACTGATTTTGATGAAGGGGAAGGTTCTCCTAAGTCACTCCCTGAAGACGTTTCCTTCAGGGACATCCTAGAAATCATAAAACAGAGGGGTGGCTGGACTAACATTCAACCTTCCTCAGATGGTATATTAGTTTTTGCATAATGGCCGACAAACCTTCCAAAGGTACCTCTGGCTTTAAGAGGTGCCAAAAGTGTGAAAGAAAGATGCCTAATTCAGATGGACACACTCTTTTTGTGGTCCATCTACAGGAAGACTGTGTGATCTGTCAGGGGTTCAGTTTCAGAACCTTGATAGATCGCAAAAATAAACTGAAATTGAAAGGCCGTAGATCTGAATTTGAAGAGGCAGTATCTGGTCCGAAGATGGTTCCTCCTCTTTGTCATCTTCTTCTAAACCTAAAAAGTGGAGTCACTCTGTTCTGACAACTCCATTGGAACCTCCTTCTAAAATGGCCAAATCTCCCACTGTGCTGACAGTTTCCTTGACACAGGTGGGTCAAAATATTCATCCATCAGTGCCATCGTCACTGACCTTTTCAGTACCAGTACCTGTGCAGACTACTCTCCTTCGGTACCAACCAATCATTCGGAACCAAAGGACCCTCAGGTAATAGCTTTACCCTGTACAATCTACTCACCCCCAATAGATCCATTTGCAGACCATCCTCCCAGTCCTTTTTGAAGAGACGGCCACCAAGGTCTCTAACGACCTCCTCTATTTGGTCCACCAAGAGTTTATCAGATCAGATATTATGAGACTGGTGGATCAGCTCCTGATAGCGAGGGGGGTTACCTCCATCCTCGGTTCCTAGCCTTGTTAGCTCTGGAACCTTGCCTTCTTCTACCCCCAGGCATATCCCGCTTCCGACTCTAGCTGAGATTTCAGAGCCTCTAGTACCGACCTTTCTGGCTTCGACTGTTTCGGTGCTGGCTAGAGCTCTTTCTCCGACACAGATAGTTACCCTGAGTCCTACTGGTTCTTCAGAACTGGAGACCTCCCGAGGTCAGGGCTTCATTGTCGATTCTGGGGATCAGGGTTCAACTTAGATACTTTCATGTCCCTCGGTGCATCAGCATATGTAAGCTCAGCTCTGGCTTCTATGTCGGGGTTAGCCTCCTTGGTGCGGGATGGGACCACGGTTCTGAAGGAATCTATTTCAGTTCTGGGCCCTGAACCTCTACAGGGGGACCTGCGTTCCAGACTATGGAGAGGGCTTTGTCCGTTTCAAGCAAACAGTCTGTGCCTTCCCTGTCGGACCAAACATCATGTCCATCCCTTTCACTGGAGCTTCACCAGTCTCTACCCTTGGACAGAGGGCACAAAAGCCTCAGGATAAAACCTCTCAGGTTATGTCATCTTCGAAAACCTCTCCAGACCGTCCCACCAAAGAGGTACCTTCAAAGAAAAAGTGCAAGAGGAAGCACTTGGACTTCCCTGAAGAGTCCTTCACAGAAGATACTGATTTTGATGAAGGGGAAGGTTCACCTAAGTCACTCCCTGTAGACGTTTCCTTCAGGGACATCCTAGAAATTGTAAAACAGAGGGGTGGCTGGACTACCATTCAACCTTCCTCAGATGGTATACTATACCTAGAGCTTTTCATGCCCAGCCCTCTACTTGTTGGATTTCTCCGCCCGCTGATGATCTTAAGTTGATTACTCAGCGGGCTTGGAAGATACCTGACTCTGTCAAGCCGATTCCCAAGAGGCCTGATCGCATTTTCTCTGCCCTTAAAGATGAGCAACATTGGGGCAAAGGTATTTCTGTAGACACCATGGGGGTTGTGGTAGCCACTAAAATGATGCTTGCTGATGAAAGTCCTACTATCCATCCTCCTAACAAAGAGTCTAGGATGATGGATAGATTTGGGAAGCGCGTATATGCTTCATTACATTTCGCTCTCAGGTCCTTGAACTATATGGCACATTTTACCAGGCTTCAAAGAGGTCTGATTTCAGGAGCAGTAGCTGAAGGCGTTCGAGACAAAGTTGCTTCTCAGCTCGCCACCCTAGAATCAATCTCCAATTTATCTATAAGGCTAATTGCTCATGCTGCCGAAGGGCCAAAAGAGCAGCAGGTTCAGGCGTAGTCATCAGGAGACATGTTTGGATGCGCTTATATGATTTCGAGGAACCATTTAAGTCTTCTTTTGTCAGCACTCCATTTGATGAATCATCCCTGTTTGGCCCAAAGTTAGAGACTTTAGCCAGATATGATAAAGATGGGAAGACCCTTTTTGCTGTAGACGTACACTTTTCCACTCCTCAGTGGCCTTATTTCAGGAATCAGAGAAGTGGTAGGCTGTGGTTCAAAAAGACCCAAGGACCTTTCCAGGGCTCCAGGGCTCGCGTGGCAATGACTTTCCCCGGGGCAGAGGGGGGAGTAATAATGGAAGATGCTGTTCAAGAGGCAGAAATGGCCCATTGAATCAGGGTTCCATAGACTCTTTCTCTGGTAACTCCTATCAGCACTCCTGAAAGGACGCCCAGTTGCCTTCCTCTGGAGGCAGTCAGGGGACAATTATCCCTGCACTAATCTGCCTGGCTAGAAATAATGACTGACAAATGGGTGCATAGGATCATTACCAGAGGTTACAACATCTCCCTTTCAGAAGAACCAAAAAGACCAAGAAAAATCCGGGATATTCCACCCAGTCACAGGGAGGCAGCAGGCTTAGAAATCCAAAAACTTCTTGACAAAAGAATTGTCCAGGCCCACCAGACCAGAGAGGATCCTGAATTTACTCAAGACTCTTTTTAGTGCCACAGGGGACTGGAGACCCAATTTTGGACCTCAGTCAATTGAACAAATCAGTTCAACAAACCAAATTCTGGATGGTCTTGGTTCAGTCTATACTTCCATTCTTGGAAAAAGATGATTAGATGTGCTCGATAGACCTTCAGGATGCGTATTATATTAAAATGGACAAAAAGTCCAGAAGATTTCTGCACTTCTGGCTGGGAATCGGTCACTGTCAGTTCAGGGTACTGCCCTTTGGTCTCACCACACCCCCCAGGGTGTTCACCAAATGCATGGCAGTGGTAGCAGCCCATCTCAGACTGCTAGGATTCCAAGTGTTTCCATATCTAGACAACTGGCTTCTTACAGCTACCACAAGGTGACAACTCCTAAAGGCTTGAGATTACACTCTTCTCCTTTGTTCTGGCTTAAGAATCACTATAAATTGTGAAAAATTCCATCTAGAACTATCACAATACCTGGAGTTCATTGGAGCTATGCTCGACACAGTCGCCGGCCTTGTTTCACTTCCTCTAGAAAGACTCCAAAGGATCAGATCACAAGTGAGCCAGATCATTCAATGCAAGAAAGTAGCAGCAACTCATTCTACAGGCTGTAGGGCCAATGGCAGCCTTTGTCACTCTAATTCCCCTAGTCAGATAACACATGCAAATTCTTCAATGGCTTCTGGCCTCCCAATGGTCCTTATTGAACCAACCAATCCCCCATCTGATTGTGATCACCAATCATTGCAAGGAAAATCTAAGTTGGTCTGTCCCTTTGTCCCTCCTCAACCCCAAGCCATAGTGACCACGGACGTGTCCTAGATGGGGTGGGTGGGCATTATCTGGGAAAGACAGTCCAAGGCACTTGGTCCCAGCTGGAGGTCAGCTTTTGCATAAAAAATGTCCTAGAGATGAGAGCGGTGCTCTTAACGTTACAGGCATTTCAAGATGCCCTCTCCTTGGGAACAATTGCAGTACAAATAGACAATATGTCGGTAGTCTGGTACATCAACAAGCAAGGGGGAATCAGGTCTTACCCTGTTTGTCGAGAAGAGCTCAGAGTTTGGCAGTGGGTGATTTCCTCCAACCACCTTCTTATAGCAATGAATCTTCTGGGGAGTTCCACCGTGATCGTGGATAAATTGAGCAGAACCATCCTCATGCTTCACAAGTGGCCTCTCAATCCAGTGGTGACGGACAAGATTTTCTGTCACTGGGGCCAACCTTGCTGCTGCCGGTTTGCATCCCCTCTGAACAACAAATGCAGCAGTTAATTTGCCCTAATCCCCTCGGGGAGTCACCCAGAGACACTGTCCTTCAGGATTGGCCCCCCAGTCTATTGTACACCTTTCCTCCTATTCCACTGATATGTCAGTTTCTAAAGAAAGCCAGCAGGTCGAAGAACAGAATATTTCTCATTGACTCATTCTGGCCTCGACAGGTCTGGTTTCCCTTCCTATGACCTCATCTCCTTAGGAAATCCTGGATACTGGACCCAGCTCCAGACCTATTGTCCCACGCAGAGGGACTGGTTCATCCGATTCTACAACATCTCAAGCTCACTGCGTGGCTTCTCCAGTTCCCATGATTGCCAGGCATCCCTCCCTCACCTCCCTGGTTTAATGCATCATTCTAGCCCACCACAAACCTACAACTAGAAAATTGTACCATAACAAGTGGCTAAAGTTTACTAAGTGTTTGCTAGACTGTAATCTTGACCCATATTCAGCACCTGTTGACAAAGTTGTAGACTTCTTAGCCTTACTGTACGAGTCTGGCTCATCATCCTCTACGATTTGGATGCATCTTGCTGCAATATCTAACTTCCATATTGGTTTCAACGGTTCATTACTTATGTCACATAAACTTTATAAAGCCTTTTTGAAAGGGACCTTAATGTTAATGACTTTCATGTAAAGAGCCCTGTGCCCCATGGGATTTGGATTTCGTATTTCAGTCTCTTATTTCTCCCCCTTTTGAACCTTCAGCAACTTGTGACTTAAAATTCTTGTTCTGGAAAACCTTATTTTTAATAGCGATCACTTCTGCCAGGAGAATATCGGACATACAAGGCTTGTCCTGCAAACCCCCCCTACTTAATAATTCATAAGGACAGGGTCTTCCTCTGGACAAATCCCTCCTTCCTGCCAAACATTGTTTTTAGAGTCAAATATTAATCAGACCTTACATCTCCCAGTCTTTTTTTTTTTCCCAATTTGTACAATAAAGGGGAATACTATCTACATTTACTAGATGTACACAGGCAGTTACATTTCTACATTCACAGAACAGGGGATATTAGAAAATCCGACCAACTATTTATTGCCTTTTCTTCAGTCTCTTTAGGCAGTCCAGTATCTAAAGTTACCTTGGTGAAATGACTTAAGGACTGTATCACCTTTGTTTACAACAAAAAGGGACTCCACCCACCAGGTCTTGTAAATGCACATTCAAGAAGAGCTGCAGCAGCATCTGCAGTCCACTCCACTTCCAAAGTTTGCTTTGGGCTGGTTTGTTTTGCATGGCATTTTGGCAGCTCCTGCTTCCTGCTAGCTTACCTGGTTTCCTGCTCACTGATTTTATTTTCTGCTTTGGGGTAACCCAATGTGTAAGGACTGCAGCAATGTGAGATGAAGAACATAGTACAGTTTTGATGTAAATGGAAATGTAGATGTTGAAAGATCCCACATTGCCTCTATTCCCTCTTGGACCCCTTCCCTCTTGGAGGGGGTTGTGTGGGTTGGGTTTGTATAAGGATTGTAGCCATATTATTTGTACATTATTGGTTGGTTGTTGGTGTTTTGTCTCTTTTTGCTGTCTTTCTTTTTTTCTTTCTTTCTTTATCTTCTTCTGAAAGAAAAAGACTGAGGATATGACGATGTAACGTGATTCATGCTCTGGACGTTCTGATGTCAGTCAAATGCGCTTTGAACTGCCATGCAGATCAATATACTTTCCGGGCCGACTGAGATGAGCCTTTGATCGCCTCGTGTGTGACTTGCGCAATGTATGGATCTTCGAACATCTACATTTATGGTAGGTACAAAACTGTACTTTTTTTCATGCCAGAGCTTCTTTAGATGATATTTGTGCAGCAGCAACATAGGCATATCCTCATACTTTAACACATTACAAACTAGTTCAGGTCTCTAGGGGACGTAGACGTGCATCATTTGGCTCGATGGTGCTCAGGAATATTCATGCAGGAGACCTCCCAAGATTTAGGTAACTAGGGACTCTGTCCCACAGTAGAGGATTATGTGAAGATTGACATCAGATAAAGAAGTTCTGTCTTACCATAATGTTCCATCTGTGTTGTCGATCTTCACTAATCCTTGACATTCCCCCTCCTTCACCCGGCCTTTAGAAATCTCGGTGGATCCAATATTCCCAAAGACTGGCTTCACAATAGGGACACACATATGGTCTGTTATCTATTATTTCTTCTCTGTCACTAGTTTGCAAACCCGATCTGAGGTAATTTGTTGAGGAGCATAGGGGGTAGAGCTTAGCTCGAGAGTTTTTAGAAGGCGCTAGCTGAAATAAAAGCTCAGTCAGTTCCGAGGCTCGGAACTGTGCCCCATAGTCAAGGATTAGTGAAGATCAACAACACAGATGGAACGTTATGGTAAGGCGTACATTCTTTTTTTTTTTTTTGCTCATATTTTGGCATCATTCTCGGTGATGGTAATATATTGCTCAATGATAGGCTCATACCAGCCTGTGACACGTAGTCTGAGAGGTCCATAATGTCTCCCTTCATAGTGCCCAGGGAGGTATGTCTCCGGTCATTTACACCTACAGGGACTGTGATAGAATTATACTGGTACTTGTGCTGTAATGACTTGAGTAAATGTGTGAGTTGGCAGATCCTGGCTTCAAATAAGCAACTAACCATTGTCTTCTCCTTGCTCATCCTGGTTAGAGAGACAGTATGTCTTAGAATGGAGTCCCCTATGACGAGAATTCTGGGAAGTGTGTTTGCTTGCCTTAGGAGCTTAGTGTTTAGGGTTCTATTGAGTGTGACTGTATGTGTGGTGTTAGGTGTTCTTTTTTTTTTGAGTGCCTTTGGGCTTGTTAAGGGATAGCTTTGACAAGCGACAGTCTAAGCAATATTTGTTGCTTAGGAAGTTTGCTTTTAAATGCCTCAGTATGTTTTAGTCTATGTATGGGTGCTGTGTGCTATGTGAGGTCAGTGTTGTGTGCATGGTTTCAAAAACAGATAAGACAAATGCAGTAGACTGGAAATGCTGAATAGAGAGCTTCTTGATTATTAAAAGATGTAACAAATATAGCAAGTTTTTGTCCACAAAGCTTTCAAGCCAATGCCCTTCTTCAGAGTGTTTTTCAAGAAGCTGTCTGTTCAGTGTTTCCAGTCTACTGGATTTGTCTTGTCTGCTGTTGCTTCTATTGTTCCAGTGATGGTCCTGTTCTTTACATCATGGTTTCAATAATCTCATGTGCCCTCGTATTTGAGAATTTGGTCTCCATTGTCATTTTGTTAATACACCCCTCTCACGCTGTCCTTTTCTTTAAGTAAGTGGTTGTTGGTGAACGTGAGACAATTGTTTCATTGTCTCAAGATGCCCATATCCACCAAGTTGGCTACAGAGAATTTGAGAAGTTGCGTATCCATGCTGTCCAGTCCTTTGATTGGTGAGCTACAGTGCTATGGTGTATTGTAGTTGGAAGGCTATTTAGGGTGCTTTGTTGGTGCAGACTGATAAGGGTGCTTTATTGGGTCATATTATGCTAAACAGTACTAAATTCTGCAAACTTTAATGTTTGCACAGTACCAAGGGTACTTTATTGGGGCAGGTTATGCTTAAACAATACTAAATTCTACTAACTTTAATGTTTACACAATACTGAGTTCTACTAAATCTATAGATATTGCCACTTGACACCCAACTAGCTGCTCTCAGCATGTTGGCAAGCAAGGTAAATGCTCTAGATTTACTACTTTACAGGGTAAAGTTTTATGGACCATTCAGTAGGGAAAATTTTCTTTCTAGGATGGATCTGTGGAAAACAATGGGTGGGAATAGTACTTAAATAGCTTATACACAATAGCCATAAAAGAGGGGAGGGGAGAGACTTTGGAAATCAGATTGCCATAATGAGCTGTCAGAGGCACAGTCTTATAAAACCACAACAGGAAGGGAAAAATTCAAGAAAGAAGCAGTATTTATACTGCAAAGGAGAATTTAACCAGGGCATTGGGGAACTTCCCCTACTCTGCATGCTGTGCAGGGGATGCAGTAGCCAATTCACTTTTGCTTCAGTTTCAGATGCAGTGGTGACCCAGAGAAGCAGGGAGCAACATGGAGAGTCAGTTTCTATGTGTAAAGAGCAAGGATTCGGAATCCTTGCAAGCTTTAAAGAGCAGTTGTGAAGTCAAAGAAGTTGTGACAGAGGATGGATTAATGATGGTTGAGCCGTTAGTGAAAGCACTGGAGAAGCAGAAGGCAGTCGAGCCTTACAGCAGTTATGTTGAAATAGAAGGAGAGGGAATCATTGCTGATAATGTGAAGGCATCCGAACCTTAACAAGATTTGGAAGAGATATTTCAGAGACGATTATTTGTGGAGGAGGGTGAGAGTCGTGGTGGATGTATTATTAAAACCGTCCAATCGGGAGGGTTGAAGGATGTTGTACTTCAAGAATTATATATGGAAAGTGAACCAGAGGATGGTGAAGCAGCATCGTTGGCAAATATTATGGAAAGAGTACAGGCATAAGAAGGTGCAACAGTGTTGAGTAAAAAAAATATACAAAGTAAGAGAAGGAAAGGGAAAAGAAAGTGGGACAAAGGAATAGAAAACACTTAGTACATATCAGCAGCAAAGAAGATAGAAGCTCAGACACGTATGACATTTGGGATAATATAGTGTTGCCAGTGGAGATCTCAACAAAGAGGTAGGAGCTTTTATACATATTAATAAAGATGCTTAATTTGACATTATTTTAATACATTTTTGGGACAATGTGAATTAAAAAAGAACTTTAATCCATGGAACTTGTATATGTTTCAGGTATTTATTAGGGAAGCAAAAAAGAAAATATTTATTCAGTTTTACATGGAAGTTGAAAAAAAGACATTAAGAGAATATTTAAAGACATTGTGTAAAGAAGTGATGATATATGACAACAGAAGTTTATGGACTGGGAGATGGGAATGTAATGTGATATTAAAAATGGAAAATGTCATTATTGTTCATA
Source organism: Protopterus annectens (assembly GCF_019279795.1). NCBI lineage: Eukaryota > Metazoa > Chordata > Ceratodontiformes > Protopteridae > Protopterus > Protopterus annectens. The sequence goes on from NC_056734.1 coordinate 755,461,152, forward strand.
TACCAAGTTTGATAAATGTTGAGGGGAATAGATGGTTTGTAAAATATTGAGGACAATCAAAACATTTTTTCTGGAATAAATGATCATTTAATTAATGAATATGATAAAAGAAACTTATATTTTTGGAATAGTGGAGCATGATGTGAAAGAAATGTGATTTCAAATGTTTTAAATGTGAAAAGTCAGGACATTTATGGATGGATTGTAAGCAAAATATAGAACAGTATAAAAAAGTGGAGAGAGATCTTGATCAGGACACAGAGTTAAATAAAGTAACAAAAATAGAAGAAGAAAATCAATATAATTGATGAGGGAGATCAAAGAAAGTGCTAGCACTAAGGAAAGAAAAAGTGGTAAGCAAGGAAATGAAAGGTTGTCAGATATAAGTGAAGAAGAAAAAACAAATTGGAGAGCAGTGAAAGTATACGAATCAGGAGGAGGTCGAAAAATGTGGTTCAAGAAGTCCCAGGGTCCTTTCCAAGATCCACATGGATATAGTTCTCCCAGAGGTAGGGGGGGAACTGTAATGGATGATGATGCCCACACGGCAGATGAGTCCTGCAGAACCAAGGGTCTACATATTCCTTTTGTGACAGACCATAGCAGCACTCCTGAAAGGAGGCCAGATTGTCCACCTCTGGAGGCAGCTGGGAGTTGTTTATCCCTGCACCAGAGAGCCTGGCTAGATATAAGAAAAGATTCACGAGTGCAGAGGATTACTTCCAGAGGTTATATAATTCCCTTTTCCCTACCACCTCCATCTGTATGCAAAATTCTTGATGGTTCACCCAGTCAGAGGAAAGCAGCAGCACTAGAAATACAAAACAGCTAGAAAAGTGTCATCCAAGAGGTCCCACCAGACCAGATAGAATCCAGAACTTACTCAAGATTCTTTTTAGTGCCAAAGAAAACAGGGGACTGGAGATCAATTCTGGATCTTAGCGAAATGAACAAAACAGTTCGACATACAAAGTTTTGGATGGTCACATTTCAGTCCATTTTGCATTTTCTAGCCAAGGATGACTGGATGTGCTCAATAGACCTTCAGGATGCGTACTATCACATAAAAATGAACAGATGATCCATAAGACATTTACACTTCCAGCGGGAGCCAGTCATTAACAGTTCCGGGCACTGCCCTTTGGCCTCACCACAGCCCCCAAGGTGTAGACCAAATTTATGGTAGTGATGGCAGCTCACTTGAGACTGCAGGAATTCTGAGTGTTTCATACTTAGATGACTGTTTCTTTACTGCCCTGACCAGGTATCTACTAATAAACGCGAGAGATCAAGTACTCCCGACTTGCTCCCTTCTGGGGATAACCATAAACTATAACAAGTCTCAGTTACAACCCTCAAACATTTGAGTTCATAGGAGTGGTTTTCAGCATGGTTTCATTGACAGATTCTCTTCTGTCAGGAGTGCAGAATATCATACTCCAGGTCAAGAAAATAACTTACAGTATCACAGTTTCAGCCCATTTGATCCTTCAAGCCTTTGGGTTAATGTCAGCGGCCATAATTTTAGTTCCTTTAGGAAGATTTCATATGAGCATGTTTTGATGGATGTGAACAACACAATGGTCAATTCTTTATCAATGCATGTCACTCCAAATAAGAATCACTAAGGCATGCCAGAGATACCCTTAGTGGTGGAATCAATTCGATCAAATTCTTCAAGGTTGCTCTTTCATTTTCCCTCAACCCAAGGCTATACTGACCATAGATGCTTCCCAGATTTGGGGGGGGGGGCACTTCCTGGGAAAGACAGTACATGGCACTTGGTCCCCCGAAGAGGTCAATATGCATATCAGTGTCCTGGAAATGAGAGTGGTGCACTTAACATTACAGGCTTTTCAAGACTCTTTCCCTTTTGGGACAGTTGCGATACAAGCAGACAACATGTTAGTAGTCTGGTACCTAAACAAACAAGGAGGAGCCACGTTTTTAGCCCTCATGTCAAGAAACCCTCAGAGTGTGGCAATGGGCGATCTCTTCCAACCATTTTTTTGTAGCAGCGTACATTCCAGGGAAGTCCATTGTGATAGCAGACAAATTGAGCAGGTCTATTCCACTACTTCATGAGTGGTCTCTCAACTTGAATATGATAGAAATGATTTTCTGCCAATGGGGCCAGCTTTGCTGTGATCTTTATGCTTCTCCCCTAAACAACAAATGCAGCAGCTTCTTTGCCCTGATCTCCCCCCTCACTGGGGGAATCGCCAAGGGATAATCTACTCCACAATTGGCCCTCTGGTCTCCTTTATGCTTGCCCACCAACTCCCCTAATCCCAGACTTTCTTCAGAAACCTGCACGGTTGAAGAGCAAAGTCATCCTCATTGCACATTATCAGCCTTGACAGATTTGGTTCCTCTTCATTTGGCCTCAGCTACTTCACCCCCCCTTGGATTCTGGATCTGATTCCAGACCTCCTATCTTACCCGACAGGCATGATTCATCTGAATATCTCAAACCTCATGCTGACAGTGTTGTTTCTCCAATTTTGTTAATAGCCAGACAACAGATGCTTTCTTCCCCTGCCCATCATATACTTTTATCTTCCCATAAGGCTTCTACAAGAAAACTTTATAGGAGTAAATGGAAGATGTTTGTGTTTTGGGCACATCAGAAACAAATTGACCTCTTCTCAACTCCTGTACACAGTGTTTTTGACTTTTTGGCAACAATTTTTAATGAAGGAGCTAGCTCTTCAGCAATTAGAGTTCCGTTAGCAGCAGCTTCCAACTTCCATATTGGGTTTGAAAATTCTTTGGCTTTATCTTAGCTATGTAAGTTTTTTTGAGAGGCACTCTCCTACTGAGGCCTCCCTATAAAGATCCTACTCCACCATGAATTTAAATCTGGTACTGCAGGCCTTAATTCACTCCCCTTTTGAACCAGCAGAAAATGTGATCTTAAATTTCTGACATGAAAAACTTTTTCTAGTGGCCATTACCTCCTCTAGAAGAATTTCAGAACTTCAAGCATTGTCCTGTAAACCTCCCTACTTGAGTTTTCATAAGGATAGAGTATCATTACATACCAATCCTTCTTTCCTTCCTAAGTTGGTGTTAGAATCCGATATTAACTATTCCATTAATCTGCCAGTCTTCTTTCCTAAATTTTTGAACAAAGTAGAATATGTGTTGCATTTATTGGATGTCCACATAAAACAAAAGAAATTAGGAAAAAAAATCAATTATTTGTTTCCTTTGCAGATTCTAAATTGGGAAAATCAGTTGCAAAGGTAATTCTAGACAGATGGCTGACGGATTAAATATCATTTGTCTACAAGAAATTGGGCCTGTCCTTACCAAGATCTTTAAGTGCTCATTCAGGTAGGTCCATGGCTGCTACTACAATGTTTCTGTATAGAGCTTCAATGGATGAAATATGTGCAGTTGCAACTTGCGCCAATCTTCATACTTTTGTTACTCATTACAAACTAGATCTGGTGTCGAGGGGAAGAGCAGCCTTTGGATCAGCTGTGCTCAGGAATATCATTCCTTAGAGTCCACCCGGGAGTTTAGGTAGCTGAGGACTCTGCCTTGACAGTTGAGGATAGAATATAAATTGACAACATCAGATAAAGTAGTTAAGTACTCACAGTAACGTTCCATCTGTGTTGTCCATTTTCATTCTTCCTCAACTCCCCACCCACTAACTCCATCCTTTTTCACAACCGATTTCCGGAAGAACAAGTGTTTTTAAGCACACCATCGTCCTTCAAGATGACCTCCAGATATGGCTTCTTCTGTTAAGAATTTTGTACCAGTACTTCCTACTTTATGTCAAAAAGCAAACAAGATCTGAGGTATATTAGGGGTTGGTGCATTATGGGTAAGGGAGTAGCTAAAGAGCTTTTAGGTGGCCATGAGCTAAAGTAATGTCCATTCTGGATCTAAAGATCAAATCTGAACCCAACAGTTCAGGAAGAATGAAAATGGACAACACAGATGGAACATTATAGTGAGCATACCACTTCTTTTTCAGAGAATCCAAGGGTCCTTGTCAAGACTCGCATGGAGATAGTTCTCCCAAAAGAAGATGGGGAAACTAATGCAATATGGCACCCTTGCGGCAGAGGTGCTCTGCAGAATCAGGGCTTCAGGGATTGCTTCTCAGATAAGCCCTGTCAGTGCTCCTGAATGGACGTCCCCTCTGGATGCAGTCAAGGGGACATTTGTCTCTGCACTGGAGAGCCTGGTTATCTATAACAGAAGGTTCCTGGGTGCAGAGAATCATATCCAGAGGTTATATTATACCTTTTCCGTAACCTCTCCACCAATGTGAAAAAGATCCACATAGTTAGATGGAAGCAGCAACTCTAGAAGTAAAAAAAAACTGCTAGAAAAGAGTCATCCAGGAGGTCCCCCCAGTTCACTGAGGATCCAGAACATACTCAAGATTCTTCTTGGTGCCAAAAAGACAGAGAACTTTAGACCAATTCTGGATCTCAATAAATTAAATCAGTTCATACAATGTTCAAAGTTTCTGTTGGTCACGGTTCATTCCATTTTGCCTCTGCTGTGAAGGGCAATTGGATGTGCCCGATAGATCTTCAGGATGTGAACTATCACATCAAAATGAACAAGTGCTCCAGAAGATACCTGCACTTCTGGCTGGAGCCAGTCATTACCAGTTTAGAGTCCTGCCCTTTGGTCTCGCCACAGCCCCAAAAGAAGCATATCGGTGTACTGGAAATGAGAGCAATCCTCCATGTATTGCAGGCCTTTCAAGATGTTGTCCCATATGGGAAAATTGCCATTTAGACAGAAAATACGTCAGTGGTCTGGTATATAAGCAAGCAGGAAGGAACCAGATCTTACTCACTTTGTCAAGAAGCAATGAGAGAGTGGCAATGGGCGATCTCATCTGGTCGCTTTCGAATAACAATGCATTTTCTGGGGGAAATCCAACACTATTCTGGACAAACTAAGCAAGTTAATTCTAATGCCTCACTAGTGGTCTCTCAATGTCAAAGTGGCATAGATGATTTTCTGTTGATGGGGCAAGCCATGTTGTGGTCTTTTCACCTCTCCCCTCAACAACAAATGCAGCAGGTTCTTTGCCCTGATCCCTCCAATGGGGGGGGGGTCTTCAAGAGATGCTCTAGTTGATGATTGGCCCTCCGGTCTCCTTTACGTTTACCCCACTGTTACCTCTAATTCCCAAATTTTTGCAGAAAACATTCGGTTGAAGAGCACAGTTATCCTTGTTGCACCCTTCTAGCCTTGTCAGATTTGATTCCCCTTCCTCTGGCCTCACCTTCTGCATCTGCCTTAGATACAGGATTCCACTCCAGGCGTCATGTCTCACCCGACGGGTGTGACGCATTCAGATGTAACAGACCTGAAACTAACCACATGGTTTCCCCAGTTACATTGATTGCTAGACAGCACATGCTCTCCTCCACAGTCCATCATATCTTGTTATTTTCTCAAAAAACTTCTACTAGAAGAATTTAGAAGAGTAAATGGAAAAGATTTGTTTTCTGGCCTCTTTGCAAGGATCTGGATCCCTTTTCAGCATCGGTGCCATCTATCCTTGAATTTATAGCTTTCATTTTCAATGAAGAGACTAACTTTTCTACTATTAAGGGTCAGTTGGCTGCCATTTGTAATTTCCACCTGGGCAAAAATAACTCTACCTTGGCCCCTTCTTAAACTATGGGGAGTCTTTTTACTTGTATTACCATTAAAGGATTCTAATTCTCCTTGGTATTTAACTATCATGCTTCAAGCCTTGAGACAATATCCCTTTGAACTTTCAACCAAAGCAGATCTTAAAATTTTGCCTTGGAAAACCATTTTCCTGGTTGCTCTCACATCAGCTAGATGAGTATCTGAATTCCAGGTCTGTCTTCTAAACCTCATTACCTGTTTTGTTTAACAAATGCAGGGTGTCCTTGTGAACAAATCCATCATTTTTGCCTAAGGTAGCTTCTGATTCCAACATAAACCAGTTCATTAATCTACCAGTTTTTTTCCTAACTTTTCAAATAAGGAGGAGCATATATCCACCTTTTGGATTTGCATAGACAACTTTCCTGTTTTATCCACAGAACCATAGACTTCAGAAAATCTGATCAGTTATTTGTTTCCTTTTCTGCTAATGGATTGGGAAAACCAGTATCCAAAGTTACATTGGCCAAATGGTTAACTGACTGTATCTCCTTTGTTTATGGTAAAAAAGATTTATCCATGTCCAAACCTCCTGGAGCTCATTCCACAAGGTCTCTGGCAGTTGCTGCAACCTTTTGGTCAAAGGCCTCCTTAGATGACATTTTTGCTGCTGCAGGTTGGACTATTAAATATGATTCCCAGGAATAGAGCAAGCTTTGGCTCTGTAGTACTCAAGAGTATCCTTCCAAGAGGGCCTCCCAAGGTTAAAGTAGCTGGAGACTCTGTCCCATTATTTGAAAAAGAAACAAAAATGACAACGTCAGATAAAAAAGTTATGTATTCACCATAGTATTCCATCTGTGTTGTACATTTTCATCCTTCCTCAACTTCCCACCCACCTCCCCCCATCCTTTGCTTCTGGCGAGACCTAAGAGTTGTTCAGAAATTCCTGCTCCTTGTTCGAGATCCAACTTTCTTTTTTCTTCTTTCTTTCAGCCTTTGTTAATTAATATATTAGGGTGTTCCTTTATATCTAGGGGCAGCAAACTCAATCTGAGGTATGTTAGTTTAGCAGGGTATTATGGGTAAAGGGAGGAGCTCCAGAGTTTTGGATCTGTTGATCTGGTAGTAGCCCCTAAATGTCCAAAAATAACAACAAAAAAGTAATAGAAACAAATGATTTATTCACCATAAAACATTCAGTAAAAAATGCTTTATAGTTCTTTGATGTATTCAGTCTGAATAAGTCTTGTTAAAGACGAAAGTGCTTACTGAATGTGTTATGGTGAATAAATTGTTAGTTTCAATTATTTTTGGTCATTTTTGGACATTTGATTTTATTTATTTACTTTTTTACTAACTATAATTTCCGTTTGTTGAGATAGTTCTGGTTGAAGTGTCCAAGTCAGATCCAAGTCTCAGATCCAAACCCATCAGTTGAAGAATGAAAATGGACAACACAGATGCAACATTACAGTGAGTAAATTTTTTCCAGCCCTCCTTTTCCATATTGTCCAAGGGGTTTTCTATCTCTTCATCCAGTTTTCGCAAATTACAAAATAAACGGTCTGAACAGAATTTAGATAAACAGACATTTAAGAAGAAATGGCAAGGGGGTTCCAAAAAGAAGTCTCAAACCTCCCAAAACCAAGGATAGTCCAAGCAAGTCTGAAAGACATGCGACTTCCTCCAACCCTGGCACCTTTTCTCTTCTATAAAATCTGAATCTCCATTTTTCCTGTCTGACAACAGATTGCTTCAGACAGGTGGGTTCTGGAAATCATTCATCAAAGTTACAGATGGCAGTAGGAGGAAATTCCTCCTTTCCAGGGTCGGTCATTCCTCATCCTGCAGATTAGACTATTTTGTTTAAATCTGTTCCTCATCACAAGCTGTCCCAAGGAGTGATAGAACCAGTTCCGCCTTTCCACTGGGGAAGAGGTTTTATTCAAGGATGTTCTTGGTACCAAAGAAAGAAAATTCTTGGAGACCAGTTCTGGATCTTTCTTTCCTAAACTTGTTTGTTATTGTGCCCAAATTCATAATGTTTTCACTTTGCATCCTGACATCTCTTCTTCCTCTTTCAAGTTTCCTGCTATAACCAGACTTAAAAGATGCTTATCAACACATTCATATTAATCTGGACTTCAGACATTTCTTAAGGTTTTTGTGTGTCTGGATCACATTATCCATCAATCCGTCAATCAGACTTATACCCCACTACTTTTCCTTCAAGTCTAGGCTGAAAGAACATCTAACCAATAATTAGATCAGCCCATGCTCCTTGCCATCTTAGTATTCTTTTGTATTCCCTTCTTCCACACTCTTAAGACTTTCTCTTGATATATCCTTCTTCCCATCCTGCTTTACCTACTTTCTAACCTCGCCTCTCTTTAATTTCCTTAACATTCTAATATCCTTACTTTATATTCTTACACTAACCTTTATCTAGCCCAGAATTTGACTGAAATTTACTCTCTAGTTCTCCTGCCATAAAAAGTATATATGGCTTTTATAACCCATTACTTAATTCTGTTATATATTTTTCATGCATCATTATGTAATATGTACATTAGGAACTCTCTTCTACCTTGTATATAATGTATGGTCAGCTTTATTGCTTGTCTTTATATTTTGCTTATTTTTATTTTATTTTATTTCACATATTGCCCTACTTGGTTGTTGTATTCATATTTGTAACCATTGATCTGATGTTGTTGATCTTCTTTCCGGTCATCACTGATAGGTTTGGTTCAGAGCCTCTCGGAACCGTGTCAGCCTAATACCAAGCACGTGTACACCAAAAACTCTCAAGCTAAGCTGCTACCCACAACGCCCTTCTCCCTGTTATCTGAGATCTCATTTGCCGCATGGCCATATAGCAGCATTTCACCGAGCTCTCAAGCTAAGTGGTATTTTCTTGATATTTTCTGTATATTTGAATATATATCTCTCTTAGTTAGTCACTCTCTAAATCTATTTCCCTTCTACTTCACTCGTTTACACTTATTGTAACTTTCTTAACTAGCTCTACCCATTGGGCAATTCTTTTCACCATCATTGGTACGCCTTCTCCTTACCCTTGTGGTATTTCTTGATACCACAGTTGGTATCTTCCGTCCTTTTCTTCTCTCCTTGCCTTTCTAGGTGTTTTCCTTGTTTGATAGTCTAGTTAAATTGTGATTAGTGTGTTTGTGGAAATGTCTGATAAAAAAGGGACTTCGGGGTTTAAACATTGCACCTTTTGCAATGGTAAACTCCCAAACAGCGACTCTCACGATGACTGTGTTATTGTGTGGGGGTTCTCACCTCTCTGTTAGACCCTTTTGTCATATCTGCCAAAGTTTCAGTCAGCAGACGCTGAATGAAAGAATAAATTAATTTTGAAATATCTTCTTGCTTCTCCTTTCTCAGAGGCCCTTTCTGTGTCAGAGGTCTCAACCCCTCCAATAAAGGACAAGAAACCTTCCCATTCTGATCCCTCTTCACCTGCTGGTGATAGGAGTAAGACACATAAACATAAGACCCACAAAACTTCCTCGGAGCATAGACTTGCTACTTCGGCTTCGACTACTACTGTTCCTAGCTCTGCTCTGATTACTACTATGACTCAAGCCATGGACATCACCAGATTCTCGACATCAGCGCCAACTTTGGCACTGACCCTCCCAGCTACGGCACCCACCTTGCCTTCCACTACAGCTACGGCACCGACCTTGCCTTCAACTACAGCTACAGCACCGACTTTGTCTTTGACTACATTGAAAATGGTTCCGACCCCTGCCATTCCTTTGGAACCGATGACATCGACTCTGAGCTCTTCTTCGGCACCGAGCCCTTTTACTACTCCACTGATTCCTTTGCTACCGGTCTCCAAATTAGAGACAATGGTGCCACTAGCTCAGACACCACTGACCAGATACTCCCCCTCCTTGGATCCATTCCTGGGTCAAATATACAGCCCTTTTTTGGATCTATCCAACTCCCCTTCAGGAGCGTCCACGGGGCCCACCAGGAGTTTATCCGAACTTGATGTGGTGCGCCTGTTGGATCAGCTGTTGATGGCCAGAGACTCATCCCCCTCTGGAACATGGGTCTCTCTCTCTCTCTCTCCCAGGACTTCGATGTATACTCTTCCTTCAGACCCGTCTGTTCCGAAGCCCATTGCTCTGACGTCCTTTGTGGAACCCCATTCCTTGGTGCCGACAGCGACTGCCACTGAGGCTTTGAGGCCACCCCTTTGGTTTTCGGTTCCGATGGAACTGTCCCTTCCTCAGACTCATGGTTGGGGGGGTGGAGTCCTCTGTCCAGGGCACAGTTCCAAGTGTTTTATCGGTTGCGCCCTCGGATCCGGGGATAACACCTGCCCCGATCCTGCTTGAGGCTCCATCCCTGGGAGCGGGTTCGACGCAGCAGGGTGTGACCCCGGTTCCGAGGTTGTACTTCTCGGTTCCGGGCTCCCACTCCTTTTCAGGTGGGCCTGCTTTTCGGGTGATGGAGAGGGTGCTTGCTTCGGGAAGCATTCCGATGTTGGAACTTCACCCTGCTCCCACTGAGCTACAGCTACCACGAGCCACCTTCTCGGGACACTGGGAGAAGAAGCCTCAGGAAACCCCAGTTCAGGGTACCCATCCTTCCGAGTCTTCTTCAGATATTCTCACTGAAGAACCTTCTCGGAAGAAGGCATGCAAGAGGAAGCACATAGACTCTCCTGAAGAGTCTTTGACAGAAGACACAGACTACGATGATAGGGAGGGGTCCTCACGGTCACCCCCGGAAGATGTCTCCTTCGGAGACATCCTGGAAATATTAAAACAGAGGGGTGGCTCGAAGCCCTGCAACTCTTCCTCGGAGGAGTCCGTGTTCCTGCAGGCTTTTTGTTCCCAGCCTTCTACCTCTTGGGTGACCCCACCTACCGACGAGTTAATCCAGCTCGTCATGCAGCATGCCTGGCAGAACCCTGACTCTATTGAGGCCATTCCCCGGAGACCTGATAAGTCCCCCCCCCCCCGGAAGAGCATCCACACCAGTCCAGAGGTTTGCCAGTTGACGCTATGGTGGTGGCAGCGGCCACTAAAAAGGATCTAGCAGAAGAAAGTCCTGCTGTTCACCTGCCCAACAGGGATTCCCAGGCTGTGGACAGGTTGGGGAAGTGAGTCTTTCTTCAGCGACCTTTGCTGTCAGGACTCTGAACTACTTGGCACACTTCACGAGGCTCCAAAGAGATCTCATTACCGAACTTTCTGGATCCCTTGCGAGTCAAGTTTCTGATGAGGCATGGGACAAGGTTGCCTCTCAACTTGCCACCCTTGAATTTATTTCCAATTTGTCCATGAGGCTGTTCTCCCACGCAACCGAAGGGGCAGCTAGAGCTGTGGGTGCAGGCATAGTCATGAGGCATTATGCCTGGATACGCATCTGTGACCTTGCGGACGCCTTCAAGTCCTCCTTTTTGAATGCCCCTATTGAACCATCTTCCTTATTTGGTTCTAAAGTGAAGGACATGCTGGCCAGGTGCGAGCAAGACGTTAAGACTTTGTCTGCCATTGGCCTACGTTTTTCCAAACCTCAGCGTTCTTTTTCCAGGAACCAGAGGAGTGGGAAAATCTGACACAAGAAATCTCAGGGTCCTTTCTATAATGCACATGGTGAGGATTCCCCCAGAGGCAGAGGGGGTTCCAGTGGTGGAAGACTCCCCTTTAGAGGCAGAGGGGGTCCCCAAAACCAAGACTCTAGGGATTCCTTCTCTGGGCGGTCTTATCAACACTCCTGAAGCGTTTCCCGATTGCTTTCCTCTGGAAGCAGTTGGGGCTCATTTTTCTCCTCACCAAACTGCCCGGCGCTCTATTACAAACGATCAATGGGTACAGAGAATAATCTCCAGAGGCTACTACATCCCTCTAACCTCCCATCTAAAACCTACAAAAAAAACCCTTCCCGATGTTCCATCCAATCAAAGGGAAGAAGCGGCTTCAGAGATTAGAAAGCTGTGCCATAAAAGAGTCATCCAGCCAGTCCTTCCAGACCAATGCGGATCCAGGTTTTACTCCAGATTCTTTTTAGTGCCAAAAAAGACTGGAGACCCATTCTGGATCTCAGCCATTTAAACAAATCAGTTGTACAAACCAATTTCCACATGGTCATTATTCAATCCATTCTCCCATTTTTAAGGGAGGATGTTTGGATGTGCTCGATAGACCTCCGTGAAGCGTATTACCACATCAAAATGGACAAACGCTCCAGGAGTCTCCATCACTTCCGTCTATGAGCCAATCATCACCAGTTCCGAGCCCTGCCATTTGGTCTCTCGACGGCTTCCAGAGGGTTCATGAAATGTCTAGCAGTGGTGACAGCTCATCTGAGACTTCAAGGATTCCAGGTGTTTCCATATTTAGACAATTGGCTCCTCTCTGCCTCCACCAAGCGCCTTCTGACTATGGCCCTCCGATACACCCTCTCATTAGCGGAGTCCGTAGGCATTATCATGGGAGAAATCCAACTTAGAACCTACCCAACAGCTGGAATTTATAGGGGCAGCTTTCGATACCCGATCCTGCCTGTTATCTCTGCCGGCTTACAGGCTTCAGAGGTTAAGATTGCAAGTGCGTGTGATACTCTGTCAGAAGAAGGTGTCGGCAAGGGAAGTTCTCCAGGCTCTGGGGTCCATGGCTGCAGCCATTCCAATAGTTCCTCTGGCAAGGTTACACATGAGACTGTTTCAATGGCTCCTATTGTCCCAGTGGTTCGTAAATCTTCATCCCCCTAAACTCACAGGTGCTCATAACCAACTCTTGCAAGCAAGATCTCCTTTGGTGGATGAGGCCAGATGCAGAACTTTGGTGTCGCCTCTTTCAGACCCATCAACCCAACGCCACTGTGACCACAGATGCTTCCCTGATAGGGTGGGGGGGGGCCATTTTCAGGGAAAGACTGTCCAAGGCACGTGGTCGAGCATAGAGACCAACCTGCATATCAATGTTCTGGAGTTAAGAGCGGTGCTGTTAGCATTGCAGGCATTACATCCCCTTCTTCCCCATGGAACGATTGCAATTCATTCAGACAATATGTCAGTAGTCTGGTACATCAACAAACAAGGAGGAACCAAATCCTACCCCCTATGTTGAGAAGCCATGAGAATTTGGCAGTGGGCGATTGCTTCCGACCGCATTCTTATAGCAACGCACATCCCAGGGAGTTCCAAAGTGATTGTGGACAGGTTGAGCATATGCATTCTCCTTCCACACAAGTGGTCTCTCAATCCCGAAGTGACGGCAGAAATTTTCAGCCGATGGGGCCAGCCCTGCTGCGACCTCTTCGCCTCCCCTTAGAACAACAAATGCAGCATCTGCTTTGCCCTCTTTCCCCCAGAGGGGGAGTCCCCAAGAGATACTCTGACTCACGATTGGCCCACGGGTCTTCTCTACGCTTATCTCCCAATTCCCTTGATGCCTCTATTCGATCCTCATTGCCCCATTCTGGCCATGTCAAGTGTGGTTCTCCTTCCAGGGGTTGACTCAGCCCTGCTGCGACCTCTTCGCCTCCCCTTAGAACAACAAATGCAGCATCTGCTTTGCCCTCTTTCCCCCAGAGGGGGAGTCCCCAAGAGATACTCTGACTCACGATTGGCCCACGGGTCTTCTCTACGCTTATCTCCCAATTCCCTTGATGCCTCTATTCTTAAAGAAAGCCACTTGGTTGAGATGCAAGGTGATCCTCATTGCCCCATTCTGGCCATGTCAAGTGTGGTTCTCCTTCCTCCGGCTTCATCTGTTACAGCCTCCATGGATCCTGGACACTCGTCCAGACTTAATTTCTCACCCCCAGGGGTTGACTCACCTGAATCTGTCCACTCTCACCCCCAAGGGTTGACTCACCTGAATCTATCCACTCTAAAACTGACAGCTTGGTTTCTCCACTACCTCTAGTCGCCAGGCAGGAAGCCCTTTCCTCACCTGTTCACGATTTCATTCTGACCCTCCCATAAACCATCCACCAGAAAACTTTACAGATATAAATGGAAAAGGTTTTCTCTTTGGTCTAAAGAACGGATGTGAGATCCTTTCTCAGCCCCGGTTTCTATCATCCTTCAATACCTTTCTGAGTTCTTTGAAAACTGGGCATCAGCCTATGAGTCCATTTAGCAGCAATTTCCCGTTTTCATAATGGAGTACAAGGCATTCCAATTATGTCCATTCGCCTGTGCAAAACCTTTCTCAAAGGAGTGTTTCACAGTAGACCTCCCATTAGATGTCCCTTAGAAACGTGGAATCTCTCCCTAGTACTGCAGTCTCTCTCTCAACCCCTGTTGAGCCTGCCGCAAAATGTAATCTCAAATTTCTCTCATTCAAATCTCTCTTTGGTAGCTGTCACTTCAGCTAGACAGATTTCAGAATTACAGGCTTTATGCATCAAGAGACCGTACCTGATATTTCATAAAGACAGAGTATCTCTACGTACTAATCCATCCTTTCTCCCCAAAGTGGTTTCTGATTTTTCTGTGAACCAATCCATCAAACTCCCAGTGTTTTTCCCGAACTATTCCAATAAAGGAGAATACTGCCTACACTTCTTGGATGTGCATAGGCAAATACGTTTTTACCTAGACAGTACTAAATCTATCCGCAAGACAGACCAACTTTTCATTTCCTTCTCTGGTCCAAGGATGGGATATGCTGTGTAAAAAGTCACTTTATCAAAGTGGCTCAGTGATTGTATTTCCTTTTCATATTCATGTACAAACGAGCCTAGACCTCACAATATCAAAGCACATTCAACTAGAGTTATAGCAACCTCTGTAACTTTTCTCTCCAGAGCCTCTATAGACGACATTTGCACAGCAGCCATTTGGGCTAAACCACACACTTTCATCAAACATTACAAGTTGAATATGGTCTCCAGGGGAAGAGTGGCCTTCGGCTCAATGGTGCTCAGGAATGTTCTTCCATAAGGGCTACCTAGGTTTCTCAGGTAGCTTGGGATTTTGTCCCATCAGTGATGAATGGAAAGAAGATTAACAACATCAGATAAAGAAGTTATGTCTTACCATAGCGTTCCATCTCTTTTGATGATTTTCTTCCATTCATCACATCCCACCCTCTGTCCCTCACCAAAGGCTCCTGGTGGATCTCATAGGTCCTTGTGGTGTGTCAGGGTTTTGCGCAGAAATGGCCTCTGATTTATTTCTATATGTGTTATGCAAACTCAATCTGAGGTAACAGGGAGAAGGGCAGTGTGGGTAGCCACGTGGCTTGAGAGTTTTTGGTGTACACAAGCTTGGTATTAGGCAGACGCAGTTCCGAGAGGCTCAGAACTGAACCCATCAGTGATGAATGGAAGAAGATCAACAACATAGATGGAATGTTATGGTAAGACATAACTTCTTTTTCAAGTTTTTTAATTCGGTTCAGTGTGTACTGTGGAGCTTTTTTCCCTGGGCCTCTGCTGAAAATGGGCTCATACCCAGTTGGACTTTCCCAGTAAACAAATGTCAAATAAATAAATTATCAGTTCTCTGCTTTATCCTTTGAACTGTCCACAGCACCAAGAGTGTTCACAAAGTGTCTTTCTCTGATTATAGCTCATTACTGACTACAAGGTGTCCACATTTTCCATATTTAGATGACTTGCTTACCTTTGCAGAGTCTTCTTCAAGGTGTCAGGAACCTCCCTCTCTCTCTTGGTTGAGAGCTGTCTTGCACAAACTGGGATTCTAAGAGAACATTCAAAAGTCTTTCTTGACTCCCTCATACAGGATTGTGTTCCTGGGATGTCAAATAGACACCACTTTTTCAAACAGCTTTTCTTCCAAAGGAAAAAGTATATTTTTATCTTGATCTATTTCTTAGGTTTTCCACTAAGACTTTGGCCACTGTAAGGGAATGCCTCAAGAATTTGAGTCTCATGGCATCTATGATTTTCGTAATACTCCTGGCAAGACTCCACATGAGAAAGATACAGTGGTGTCTGAAATTTCTCTGGTCCCAACATCAACACTCTTTTTATGTTTTCAGATTCTAGTGCTGGGGTTGTCAGAAGAGAATTCTTTTGGTGGAGACAACAGATATCCTTAAATCTACATGTTCCCTTCTCCCTCCCTGCCCCAAAGCAGTCAGTCATCACAGATGCTTTGGACTTTGCTTGGTGAGTAGTTCAAGAGGGATAAAAGTGCAGGGGTTATGGGACACCAAGGACAGATGCAAACACGTAAATGTCGAGGAGATGCTTGTTCTGATCAAAGTACTCAACTCTCTGAGTCATCTTTGGTCACCAGGACCTCTTCAAGTGGTTATAGACAATACCACAGTCATGTAGTACATCAGCAAGAAAGGAGGAAGAAGGTTGTACCCCCTTTGCAGATAAGCCATGTTAGCTTGGGATATAGCTTTACAGCATAGTCTCACTCTCCAGGCATTCTGCATTGCATCAGACTAAAACTGTGTGGCAAACAAGGTGAGCAGGACCAGGGCAGACCCTCACAAATAGAAACTAGATCAGGGGTCTTCAAGATTTATCCATCTGTAGGAAGTTCCTCAAATAGACCCATTCACCTTCTCTTTGAACAATCAACTGGTAAAATTCTGTTCCAGAACTCCAGGCAAGAAGGCTTGGAAGGTGGTCTGGAAGAGAGATGCCTTTTCTTTAGTTTGGACAGTAATATTCCTGTATGCCTTTCCAAGTAATATCAATGGTACTTCTGAAGATTTAGAAGGAATCCCCAGGATCATTGTAGTGACTCCCTTCTGACCCAGGCAATTGTGGTTCTCCCTTCTTTTGGAGATGGCCATGGGAAATTACCACAAGCTTCCCCACAGACTGGATCTACTCACACAAGACCAGGCTTTTGATACACCCCAGCATCAATCATTTTAATTCATTGCCTGGATGTTAGTGTCTTAATTCCTTTTAGGCATCTGTTTTCTGAGGACGTGCCGCAAGTACTAATGGAGGCAAGAAAGCCTGCTACTAGAAAAATCATACATTAGCAAATTGTTTACTAACTGGTGCCAACATGGAGGCAAGAAAGCCTGCTACTAGAAAAAATCCTGCATTAGCAAATGGTTTACTAGTTGGTGCCAACAACATAATCAGTACCCATTCATGGTTAGTTGCTCTCTAGTTTTACAAGATTTGTGTGAGTTACTCTCCTGTGGTCTTTCTTATTCCTCTGACAATGTTCATTTATTGGCTATTTCAGTATGTTTGCCCATAGATCCTCCTTTTTCATGTAGTCTCATGTCAAAATGTTCCTGAAAGGGGTTTAGCATAAGAGACCTCCTAGAAAACTAGTAGCCCCTCCTTGGAATCTTAATTTTGTTTAGAGAAGCTGACACTTGCTCCATTTATTTTATTTATTTATTTATTGGCATTTGATTACCAGGATAATCCACTGGTCTGTAGGAGCTCATTTTCAGTGGAGGCTCAGGGGGAAAAGCTCCAAGTACATGTAACAGTCTTGAGCAATTAAAATAAATTGTACAGCAAGTTAAGTTCCAGAGGTTCAGTATACACATGATTGTGTATACATATATACAAAACTTAAACAAATGAATAACAAACAACTTGGAAAATTAACATGATACATTTCGTGACTGGATATTAACAATTGCTTGGTAGTAGAAGTAGATATAACAGGGAAATTCTCTTCAAACGATAAATGAAGATAAAATTCAGTGTATAATAGAGTTGAGGAATAAGATAGACAGGAATATGTTACAGTTAGACACAGCTGATTAGTAAGTAAAGTGTGAAAGAGGAGCTATGGAGGTAGAAGTGGTCAGGACTTAAACTTTGAACCATCTAATCTGTCTGACTTGAGGGTCTTAACTTAGAAAACAGTTTTGCTGATTGCTCTGATCTCTGCAAGAAAGGTACATAAGCTGTTATGGTCAGTCAACCATATCTAATATTCCACAGGGGCAGTGTTTCTTTGAGAACTAGTCCTTCTTTTATGCCTAAAGTCATATCTGAGTTTCCTTTGCGCCAGACTATCCATCTCTTCATTTTCTTTCCTTAACCTAAAAATGAGGGAGAAAGGATACTTTATACTTTGGCTGTCCACAGACAACTCGGGTACTATCTTGACAGAGTCAAATCTTTCAGATGTTCAGATCAGTTGTTCATTTCTTGTGAGGGAAAGAAGGGACAACCTGTGTCAGAACAGACTGTTTCTAAATGGTTGTGTAAAGCTATTACCTTTTGTTATACTCGCCATAACAAATCAATTCCAGGCAAAGACAAGCCCCACTCTCAGGGCCTTGGCTTCCTCTATGGCTCTTTGGAAAGGGCTGTATTCTAGAAGCTCCTACATAGTCCTCTTTACATACTTTTACAAAGCAGTATAAGCTTGATTCGTTCTCCAGGTCTAGTTCAAGCTTTGTTAGGACCATTTTCCAGAGGCTCTTGGACCTTTCTTCCACCTCCCAAATGTATTTAGCTAAGGTGAGTTTCCATGCAGGTAAGGCTACTGCAGCAGTAATCAATATGAAGTACATAGTAGTACATAGTACTTAAGCTAAACTTAACACAACAGTAAATGTTCATATGATCACTGCTGCATTTGTTGCTCATTCCTTCAAACCCCCTTGTTTTTTTGGTGTATTTTTATGCCAGGGTGTGGTTATTTTTTGCACTTCCTGGTATTGCCCTTTTAGGGCTCAGCCTACGTTTTTCTGCTGGCAGGAAAGCTGTGAAAGACTTTGTTCCCAAAGTTGTATTTTAGTCAGCTTAGCTTGAGCTGCCTGGCACTTTGGGCATGTGGAAGATGCCCTGAAGCTTTGGCTAGCCGTAGCAGGATATAACCTATATAGCTAAGGCTACGTCAGTAGTGATCATTCACACATGGTAAGTTCAACTTACACAGCTGTACTTTCTGGTTTCCACTTGCTTTGTATTATTATTGTTATTATTATTGTATTATTATTATTATTATTATTATTATTATTATTATTATTATTATTGTTGTTGTTGTTTAAAATGGAATATATGAGGTAACACTTGTAAACATATGCTATAGGTACATACGTTGCAAGAAGAATGCCATGTTTTACGGAAAGATGTACAGTTAAACCGTGAGAGACTTCAGCAGGAACAAGAACGGGCAAACCATTTGGATCTGGCATATAAAGAACTAAAAAATCAAGCAGGTATAAAGCCAACAAACTTTTGTTTGAATACAGAGTTGAAAAAAGAATCATACTTTGTGTGCAAACAGATGTGCGCACACAGCTATTTTAGCAGTAAAATCTCACTCTGTCATGAAGCATTGATTTGACTGCAGTTTGTAGGAATCCTGTTAATGATATGTTTTTCTCTCTGTCCTTCACTCCTTAGTATATTTTTCAACACTTTCTTTTTGGGATTGCTTGCAATGGTATCAATTTTGTGTTGGCACAAAGGGTCTATATTAAATCAGCGAACACTGATTTATCGACCCTTTAAAAGCGAAAGCTTGAAATCCCGAAGACACGGAACAGCAATTTTTTTCCCAAGGAAAAAATCTCTGTTCCACAAAAAAAAAAAAAAAAAAAAAAACCCTTCAAAATACTAAATAAAATGGGGAGCTTCACCCCCATGCCCCCCACACCCCTCCTACCTTAACTATACCAACTCCGAGATCACACCACAGTAGTGGAAATGGCAAAGTCCCAAAAACGGCCCATCGATTTTTTTTCCCTGGGAAAAAATCGCTGTTCCATGTCTTCGGGATTTCAAGCTTTTGCTTTTAAAGGGTCGATAAATCACTGTTCGCTATTTTAAGTGTTCGCTGATTTAATATAGACCCTGCACAAAGACACACACAACAGTACTTCATTTATTTCTTGTTAAAACACATTCTGCTTTATCATGAATCTCTGATATGCCATGTATTTAAAATATACTCAATACTTCATGTTTAAGTTTAAATCCTTTCCACGTTTTCTTTCTTTTCTCAGTATTAAATGTGCTCTTTAGGGCTTGGCCTTATTTCAGGCTGCAATATTTAACAGATTGTTTTGAATTACATCAATAACAAAAATAAAGCCTAGTGATCTAACGTTGAAGGCATTTTACAGTGTTCACTATAGGGATATCTTTCATTTATATTCCTTGCTTTTCAGCATTCCTCATTTACTCCTCTTTCCAACACACACCTCTCAGCCTCTTGACTCAGGAATTGGGTATGGAGTCATAAATATTCATGGTCAAAGGCAGAGAATTGTGGACACTGTCTTATATTATTATTATTGGCACCATTATTATAGAAATATGATATTAGTAACCACCTTTGTATTAACATGCATCTCTTGATAGTAAAGAAGTCTGCAGGTGTAATGTCTTGTATAAGGTAGTGACTGTAGCCATAATTTTTTTGCCTGAAAGTTTAACATTTTTAAAAGGTACACACATTTATGAGGCAAAATTAGCAGCATCCTTGAAAATAGGAAACACTTAAGAGACAGGCCATCACTTCTCGACATTATAGTCCTGGTTGAGTGTATGCTTCCAGTCCCTGCACTGTACATATATTTATTTTATAATTTTTATTTTATTTAACATTTGTTAACCGGGAAAGTCCGACTTGGAACAAAGCCAATTTTCATTGGAGGCCCAGGGAGAAATGCTCCAGATGCATGTCTTTCTAATGTGGGAGGAAACCGGAGCACTCGGAGGAAACCCACACGAACGCAGGGAGGACATGCAGACTCCACACAGAAGGCATCCCAGCTGGGAATTGAACTGGAGAACCTCTTGCTGTGAGGTGACAACGCTACCACTGCGCCGTCTATATATTGTATATATTGTATGTCATTGCCTATCTTCATAGTGCTGAATTGATTACATTGCTCTCTCTCTCTCAGAGATGCCCCAAGAATGGAAAATACTTTTTCCCATACGCAGTGAAGATTAGTCATATCCTGCCTCTGAAATGTAGGTTTCTTCAGAAAAAAATTATTTTAGACTGGTCACAGCTGCATTGGGTTTCTATAACCAGAATTTCTCAGGCAGTTGAAGAGATATGTACCTTCACTTTGCACTTCAGCTTCAAAGAAATGATCTCTGTAAGACCTAGCCCAAGAACAAGACATGGCTGCCTTCTTGGCTTATTCATTGCTAATATCTTCTATAAGGCTGTATAAATATATCCTGCTTTCCCAGTTTCTTCAGTGACCTGTCTCCCCATTCAGGCCATCCTTTCCTTCAAAACCCAATGCTCCCCCCTCCGAAACATATAGAACAAGTCCTGTTCCTTAATTCTTAAGAGTTTATCTGACCTCTTTAACTCAGACTGAACTCCTCATTACCAAGCTAAAGACCATATCACTACCCTACCCCACTTTAGTTCAGAAGTGCGATTGTATTAAACAAACACTTCCCACTGTTAAGATAAAGGGGCAAAACTGTTCATGGTTTAATTCTACCTTTGAAAGCATCCTCAAGGACAGGAACAAATCTCGGGAACTGTGGAAAACCATACAAAATGAACAGCATAAAACTCCTTTATAGAACAGTGAAGCTAGAAATAAAGCATGCTATATCCTCCTTTCTGCAAAATAAAACAACATCTACCTACTTTCTCCTCAAAGCTCACAAAGTACTCCTCCCACACCCCTTAACATGGCAAGCCCCACTTCCATCTGCAGCTCTAGGAACACTCCCACCTTAAGGCTTCTGTAGATGCCCTCTCTTTCTACCATTTGCCCCTACATTTTGCCACAGAGAAATCTCAGCTAAAACTATACAAAAAAAAAATCATAGAAAAAGATTTTTTTGATTGCAAAAATAATACAAGCCCATATAGTTTATCACCTGACTTTCTAAAGATGGCAGCCAAGCCACTAGCAAATCAAGTTGTCCACATCTTCAACGTTTTAGTCTTCTCAGGAATCATCCCCACTCACCATTTCATATATGTCCCTCCACTTCACATTTCCTAAAAGCTATTACTATAAATTCTGGCCAATATCTATACTATGACCTATAAGCAGGACATTTGAAAAAAATGATATATGATCAAGTGATAGACCATCTAAATAAATTAATTGGTTCACAACTTGACTTCAGAAATGTCCTCAAATCCCTCACTGCTCGCAGTAAATGACAAAATGCAATCCTCTGTGGAAAGAAAGATATTTGAGTGAAGCTTACATATATATATATATATATATATATATATATATATATATATATATATATATATATATATATTTATATATATATATATAAATATACATATATACACATACATACATATACATATATATATATATATATACATATACATATATATATATATATATATATATATATATATATATATATATACATATATATACATATATATATATATATATATATATATATATATATATATGCATGCATATATATATATATATATATATATATATATATATATATATATATATATATATATATATATATACATACACACATACATATATATATATATATATGAGCTCACTACTAAATATCGAAATTCTACAGTCCCGAGACTCTGAATACAGATGCCTAGGCTCTCAAGATTGCGGAATCTCGAAAAAACAAACAAAAAACACTACAACACAAAACCAACAGCTATAACGTTTATGCAGGGGGGCAAGCCTCCCTGCACCTTAAATATGCCAATTCCGGGGTTTCCACTACATTGGAGAGAATGGCAAAGTTCCGTGCCACTTTGTATGGCAATCTCCATTCACTGTTTCTGAGATTCTGGGCATCAGTATTCAGAATCTCGGGATTGTGGAATTTCGATATTTAGTAGTAAAGCTATATATATATATATATATATATATATATATATATATATATATATATATATATATATATATCTATATGTGTGTGTGTATATATATATATATATATATATATATATATATATGTATATGGGTTCCATACACTAGATCGAATTTTCACTAATTCGAAATAGTGCATGGAATGCTCACTGCAGCTAAAGTGCACTTACGTGAAGTTCAGTACAATGAACAGGTGTTGTACTAAACTTCCGTACAGTACTCACGGACCTTAGGGTTAGGGCACGGGTCATGGTAAGGGGGATAGCCCGCCCCTTACCATGACCTGTGCCTTAACCCTAAGGTCCGTGACGACTGCAGCGCAGTAAAGGACATAGCAATGTCCTCCACTATGGTGCAATAGTCATGAACCTTAGGGTTAGGGCACGGGTTAGGGTAAGGGGATAGCTTTACTAACTATCCCCTTACCCATGCCCTAACCCTAAGGTCCATGACTATCGCACCATAGTGGAGGACATAGCTTGTTTTTTACGTCCTCCATTGTGCTGCATTGTTTTCGGTGAAGTGCACTTACGCAAAAGTTCACTTTCGTTAAAGTGAACTTTCGCAGAAGTGAGGCTTCCTATTACAAGTTCGAAGTAGTGAACTTTCGTTCTTGTAATAGGAATCCATATATATATATATATATATATATATATATATATATATATATATATACACATAAATATATATGGGTCTATATTGCATCGTCAAACTCACAGGAGTTCGAACAATGTAATATCGAACCATGAAGTTCGAAACCCAAAGATTACGAAAACACAGAACAGCGATTTTTTTTTTTCCCCAGGGGAAAAAAATTGCTTTTCCGGTACAAAAAAAAAATAAAAACACGTACACTTTAAACTTACACTAATGTGGGGGGCTTCACCCCCCCACACACCCCCAATGTGGGGGGCTGTACCCCCTACACCCCCCTACTTAAATATACCAATTCCGAGATCGCACCATATTGGAGGAAATAACAAAGCCATGAAAATGGCCCACCAATCTTTTTTCCCCTGGGAAAAAAAATGGTGTGCCGTGGCTTCGCTATTTTCGTATTTCGACCATTTGGATTCGATATTACAATGCTTGGACTCCTGTGAGTTTGACGTTGTAATATAGATCCTATATATATATATATATATATATATATATATATATATATATATATATTTATATGATATACAGAAGCTTCAATGGTGCAAATCATGACGTATTACTAAAGAAGCCTACATCATTTGGATTTGGTGCTGGTATAGTGTGCTGATTTAGCAACTGTCTAGCAGATAGAACATTCATGGTGTAATCTGTCAGTATTGCCACAGAAGGAGTTTCCAAAATGACTCTCTGCAAATTTATTGCAGACTGAATTTTGCTGATATATTCTCAAAAATGTTTGGAATTGCCTCACCCCCCTAGAGCCAACTCCACCAGCTCTACGGCTACTTCATCTGCTTTTTCCTCTAGAATTTCAATTGATGATATCTGCATTGCAGCCACTTGGTGAAAGACTCATACCTTTGTTACACATTACAAATTGGACATTGTCTCCAGAAGTAGAGCTTCCTTTGGTTCGACAGTGCTCCGACATGTCCTTCCTTAAGGGCCTCCCAAGAGTTACATATCTAGGGACTCTGACCCATCAGATTTAAAAGTTATATACCTACAATAACTTGGTGTCTGTGTTGTCCATTTTCATTCTTCCTCACCTTTTCTCACAGCCATCCCCCGGCCTTGTCTCTCCTAGTAGGATCTCTGGATGGTAATAGATCCCCCAGGTTCCAGGTTTGAGACTCAGTCTTTTTCTTATGTCTGTCCTGTCTCTATATCACAGTGGGCAGTAAGGCAGCAAACTTGATCTGAGGAGTTGGGGATGGTTTAGAGCATTATGGGTTGAGAGAGGGGAGGAGCTTGAGATTTGGATCCAAGTCTTGGAAGTGTAGCTGAGTCTGATCCGAGGGTTGGATCAGTAACCCATCAATGAGGAAGAATGAAAATGGCTAATACAAATGCCAAGTTATGGTGGGTACATAACTTTTAAATTCCTGTACTTAATTATGCTACTCTTTAGCTTATCCTCTATTCTTCTCCTACTGTGCCATCTGTCATACTACCATGACTCAGTAATATCTAGCAACATCTGTCCAACTCTATCCCAACCACCTATCCATACTTCATATTTACACTCTCCACACATTGCACCAAACCTATTTAATATTTCCCCTCACCTTTATTTCAGATATAGGCTGATTAATTGCACTTCATCTCAAACCAAAGCAAAATAAAGTGCAAGAAACCTCTCCAAAAAAACAAGTATGCATAAGTCTCCAATATACAAAAATCCTTCTGGGAGGAGATATACACAGTAATCCTGGTCCTAGCTATCACAATGAACATAAAGATAATTCTCTCTCACACACTTCTGCAACCCAACAACAGCCAATCCCCAACCCTGGAGATCTAACTTTTGCTGCTATAAATGTTAAGAAATAAAACTGCTGACCTACATGCCTGGATTACCCAACATAATCCTGATGTTCTCGCTGTAAGTGAAACTTGGCTAAAACCCAGCATAAATGACTCCAAAGTATACCTCCTGGTTGTAATAACATCTATAATGACCATATAAACAGGAAAGGTGGTGATACTGCTTTAGTATTTCCCAGTACCTGCCACATCTTCCCTTACAGCAAACCAATACCAAAATTCAGTTCAGCAGAGCTTCTTATCACTTTCTTCAAAATAAACAATTATAAACAAATATGTATTACTATCATTTATATTCCTCCTGCTAATAATACGGCTATAGTGGAAGATATCCTACATTGGATATCCATGACAATTCCACAAGAAAAAATATTGCTAGGTGATGTGAATGGATGTGAATATCAGTTGGTTGGACACACTCTAACTCCCCTACATCTAGGATGAACCTATATGGCTTCACATAACTAATTAATAGCCTCACACATTAGAGCAAAACATCAAATTCTCTATTAGAGTGGATCCTAGTATCAGACCCTACCAAATACTCCACCACAGGTACAGTGTCAGACTGTCAGTGATCATCTCCCAGTCTATACGACTAGACATCACACACATCCAGGTTAACAGCATATTTATAAAACTGCATGTAGCCTTTCCAAATTTAACCCAGACATGTTCATTACTACAGTTTCATCTATTAACTGGAACTTCCTAAAAATCCTCCCGTTAGAGAATGTTGTAATTTAATTAATTACAGCTTTGATAAATATCTTAAACAGCCTTGTACCTCCTAGAAGGAAAAGACTGAAAATGAATAACGCAAATTAGCTAAACAAAGAAAGCAGAATGCTAATGCAGGATAGAGAAAAAGAATGGCATAAATATAAAACACCTCAACATCTTGAACATTTTAGAACGCTTTGCAGTCGGACTAAAAACCAAATAAACTAAGACAAAAAACAAGATGTTAAGTTGTCAATCTCGCCTTCATTCTTGCTTGATGGGTTCGGAGCCGATCCCTCTGCTCCGACTCGGTACTTGCTAAGCTCGAGAGTCACTTTTACCAGCTCGAGGCAGCCCCATATCCCATGATGCAAGGCGGTAAGTACCCAGATCTCGTTTGCGCCGCTTAGGAGGTCTTCTTTGCCAGCTCCTGGTAAGTTGTTCACTTTGTGAGATTTAAGCCCCTTTTAGAAAAAACCTTTATTGATAGTTTTAAGTTTATTTTGTACCTTTTCTGACAGAAATTCCTGTCTCCTTTAATTTTGTTAGTCAATCTTTTCCTATCCCATCCCCCTGTTAGGGTGTGTGTGTTGGTTTTATAGAATACCTTTTGGTATTTTATTTAATTAATTTTGACTGGTGTGTGTGTGTTTTTTCAGCACCATGTCAAAGGAGAGGGTCTCAGGTTTTAAGAAGTGTGACTCGTGCTGTCAGAAGATGTCTCTGACAGACGGTCACACTTCTTGCCTGTATTGTCTGGGCCCTCTTCACCTGCAGGACTCCTGTGCTATTTGTCACTCCTTCAGCCAGAGAGTCCTGCAGGAGAGAGAATAAGCTGATTCTTAGGGGCCTTCTGCCGGAGGGCTCTCCGGCTAAGTCGGCTCCACCAAAATCAGCAAAACCTTCCAAGGCCCAGGCTTCAGTATCTAAGCCTGCGGCCTCGGCTCCGACTTCGTGCTGAGTCGAGATCGGCTCGGCTGGAGCCGATTCTGGCTTGAAAGCCTTCGGCACCGATGGCTATCGGTGCCGAATCTATTGACCACTTCGATGTCGGCTCCGATCGGTTCCGACACCCATGTGGCACAGGCATCGGTGTCGGCTCCGATCGGCTCCGACACCGTTACTGGTGGCTGTATCGGCTCCGGCTGGAGCCGATATCGAGCTTCCTGTCGGCTCCGAAGTCGGCTCCGACAGGATCTATAGTATCGGCTCCGATGGCTCATTCCAGGAAGAGGTCGAGGTCTCCTTCCTTGGAGCCGATACTTCGGCTCGGCTTCACCTCTTCTATCGGAACGGAGCCATCGGAGCCGATCTTCAAGGTCATCCAGGTTGTCAGATCATGACCTAGAGAGTGGTCAGTAGATTACTCAAGTCACAGGTACTGGCCCAAATGTTACACAGTCCGTCTCAACAGACGACTGTTGGTCCACACCCGTTACAGTTCCTCCTTCAACTCTACCCCAGAGCTTGGAGTTGGAGTCTTCGGAATGGTTACTGCTACGGCTGGAGGACGGATACCCCTTCTGTTCCTTCAGCCTCTACTCTTATCTCCTCTTGAGACCTTCCTTAGAGGGATTTGGTGGTCGGGCTTCCATGGTCTCCTCCGAGGGTGAGTGGCATCGGACCCTTGTCCGAGCCCGCTCTTCCCCTTGGAGCCTCAGCCTTGGTGAGCTCGGCTCCGACATCTGCCTCGGAGACTTCCCTTTCGGTGGTCCCTGGAGTTCCTAGCTCTTGGGCCGGGTTCTCTCGGACCTGCCTGGGAGGGGAGCATTCGAGGTGATGAAGAGTGTACTGGCCACTGGTATCAGTCAGCAGTCTGTTCCCGTAGCTCCTCCCTCTATAGTACCTGTTGACATCTCTGCCACTTCTCTTGCTACAGGACCCAGAGATCCTCCGCCTCAGGTTTCCCCATTGGGATATTCCCCCTCTTCCGGGGATTCTCCTGATCTTTCGGGAGATCCTCCTAGGAAGAGGACTTGTAAGAGGAAGCATGTAGACTCCCGAGTCTGTCACTGGATACTGACTTTGATGAGTCAGAGGGATCCCCTAGATCCCCTCTGAGGATGTCTCCTTCTCAGACATCCTAGAACTTCTGAAACAGAGGGAAACTGGCCCACCAACAATCCCTCTGAGGATGAGTAAGTATACCTAGAGGCGTTTGGATCTCGGCCCTCCACCTCCTGGGTGTCTCCGCCTTCGACCCCCTTATGCAGGTTATTGCAAGGCGTGGGCAGCTCCTGACTCGGTAGCGCCAGTCCCTAGGAGCCCTTCAACATTTATCACTGCCCCGCGTGACAAACAATTCCTTACTAAGGGTGTCCCGCTGATGCCATGGTGGTGGCTGCGCCACCAAAAGGAACTTGCAGATCCTTCCGTGCCCGTCCATCCTCCTAATAAGGACTCTAGGACCATGGATAGGTACGGTGGCGGATGTTTTCCTCAGCGACCTTTGCTATGCGTTCGCTGAATTACCTATGTCACTTCACCAGACTCCAGAGGGATATCCTGAAGGAGCTGGGAGAAGTAGTTCAGGATCCTACAGCTGCAGGGGCTCAAGAAAAATTGCTTCTCAGCTAGGAACCCTCAATTCCATTGCAAACTCCTCCATGCGGCTAATATCTTATGCTGCGGATGGAGCGAGTAGAGCCGCAGGCACAGGTGTGGCTCTTAGGCGCCAAGCCTGGATGCGGCTATGTGATTTCGGATCCCTTTAAGGCGTCCTTCACAAATTCTCCCTTTGATGGGTCAGCTTTGTTTGGCCCTCAGGTGAAGGAAACCTTGACCAGGTGCGAGCAGGACGGCAAGACTCTTTCTGCTGTTGGAGTCCGTTTTTCCACCCGTTCTAGGCCTTATCCCAAAGGACAGAAGGGTGGGAAGATGTGGTTCCGTAAATCCCAAGGAGTCACGCCGGATTCACGTGGTCAGTTTACCCCTAGAGGCAGAGGGGTAACAATAACAGACGCTCTAGAGGCAGAGGGGTCGAAGAACCAGGAAACAGGGAGCCTCTCTCTGACAAGCCCTTTCAGCATCCCTGAGGTGTTGCCCGGCTGTCCCTCTTTGGAGGCAGTCGGGAAGATTATCACTGTACCCAGAAGCCTGGCATTCCCTCACTCAAGACAGATGGGTACAGTCGATCATATCCAAGGGTTACATAATTCCTTTCGAGGAAAGTCCCTTCCCTCAAGTTCCCTTCCAGATGTACCACCCGGTCTAAGGGAGATTGCAGAGTCAGAAATCGCAAAACTACTGCAAAAAGAGCCATTCAGCCAGTTACAATAGACCATTCAGAGCCGGAATCTACTCAAGGTTCTTTTGGTCCCCAAAAGACGGGAGACTGGAGACCAATATTGGATCTCAGCAGACTCAACAAGTCTGTCAGGAAGACAAGATTCGAATGGTCACTCTTCAGTCAATTCTGCCCTTCTTACAGAAGGACAACTGGATGTGCTCAATAGATCTTCAGGATGCGTACTATCACATCAAAATTCACAGACGCTCCAGGAGATTTCTCCGCTTCGGCTGGGGTCCAGTCATTTCCAGTTCAGAGCCCTGCCCTTTGGTCTCACTACAGCCCCAGAGTGTTCACCAAATGCATGGCAGTGGTCACGGCTCACCTGAGACGTCAAGGATTCCAGGTGTTTCCGTATCTCGACGACTGGCTCCTGTCAGCCACCACCAGGCATCAGCTTATACAAGCCAGGGATTACACAATAGACCTTTGTTCTCATTTGGGCATCTCAATCAACTTGAAAAGTCATCCTTATCGCCCTGCCAGTCTATTACCTTCATAGGCGCAAACTTAAACACTGTTCGGATGTCAGCTACCCTTACAGAACAAAGAGTTTCAGACATTCAGACTCATGTCAGGATCATTCTGGCCAGCAAGAAAATACAGGCCAGAATGGTTCTAAAGGTATTAGGTCTCATGGCTGCGGCCATTACTCTTCTTCCCTGGCTCGATTCTACATGCGCCTTCTTCAGTGGATGCTGTTCACACAGTGGTCATACCAGCAACTTCCAATGCGTCACCAGATTCTGGTGACACAGACATGCAAAGAGCATCTTGCTTGGTGGATCACATCGTCTCAGGTTCACCAAGGCAGGTGCTTTGTACCTCCGTCCCCGATAGCCACTGTCACCACGGATGCCTCCCTGATCGGGTGGGGGTCATTATCAGGGCAGGATGGTTCATGGGACGTGGCAACCGTTCGAGTACCATCTGCACATAAATGTCCTGGAGATGAGAGCAGTGCTTTTAACGTTGCAAGCCCTCAACGACTTTCTTCCCGTAGGGACAATTGCAGTCCACACAGACAACATGTCTGTAGTTTGGTATATCAACAAACAGGGCGGAACCAAGTCCTACCCTTGTGTTGAGAAGCGCTCAGACTTTGGCAATGGGCGATCTCCTCTCATCGGTTTCTGGTAGCAACGCATATCCCTGGGAAAACCAACATTATAGCGGACAGATTGAGCAGAGCTATCCTCATGCCTCACGAGTGGTCTCTCAAGCAATCTATAGCGGAAGAGATTTTTCTGGAATGGGGTCGTCCATGTTGCGATCTTTTTGCTACTCCCCAAAACAGCAAATGTCCAGACTTCTTCAGCCTCTTCCCTCTATCATGCCATCCCCCCAGAGACGCTCTGACCCAGGATTGGCCCCAGGGACTTCTTTATGCCTTCCCTCCATTTCCTCTGATCCCTCAGGTGATCCAGAAAGCTACCGTTTGAGAGCCAAATTGATTCTCATTGCCCTTACTGGCCTCGACAAGTTTGGTTCCGTTCCTCCATCATCACCTTTTGGTGCAGCCGTGGCATCTGGACCCAGTGCCAGATCTTCTGATTCACCAATCCGGTCAGCTGCACCGGTCAATCCCTTCTCTCAACCTCACAGCATGGTTGCTCCACTTCCTTCCTTAGCCAGGCTTCCTTTGATCTCTAACCCAGTTAGAGACATCATAGTAGCTTCACTAAAATCCTCTACCAGGAGGATTTACACAAGCAAATGGAAACGTTTCTCTTATTGGGCTAAGGCCCAAAATATTGATCCTTTTACTGCCCCTGTTCAGGCAGTTCTGGACTTCTTAGCAGAGATTTTTCATGCAGGCTCCTCTTCTTCCACAGTCAGAGTTCAATTGGCTGCTATTTCCAATTTTCATGTCGGGATAGCAGATCATAATATTATGTCCCATAGGCTCTGCAGGGCCTTCTTGAAAGGAATTTTCCTACTAAAACCTCCAATCAGGAATCCTCCTCCTCAGTGGGATCTAAATTTAGTGCTGACATCCTTGATTCTTCCCTCGAGCCAGCTGTTTCTTGTTCCCTGAAATATCTTTCTTGGAAAACGTTATTTCTAGTGGCTATTACATCTGCCAGGAGGGTGTCTGAACTTCATGCTCTTCGGTTCGACCCCCTATTTGGTTTTCACAAAGACAGAGTATCTTTGAGAACTAACCCAACCTTTTACCTAAGGTCGCTTCAAAGAACAATTTGAATCAATCCATTGATCTCCCGTATTTTTCCTAACTATTCAGATAGAGCTGAACAAAAGCTACATTATCTTGATGTCCATCGTCAACTTAGATATTATTTGGACAGAACAAAAAAATTTAGAAAATCTGATCAACTTTTTGTTTCCTATGTGGATAATAAAAAGGCCTTCCTGTTTCTAAAGTGACTTTGTCCAGATGGCTTTCTTCGGTCATCTCTGAAATTTATACGCTCAGGGGAAAACAGCTGTGCTCAAAACCTAAAGCACATTCAACTAGGAGCTTAGCTACTTCTACAGCTTTTCAAGCTAGACTTCCTTTGGACACTATTTGTGCAGCGCCACTTGGGCTACTCCTCACACTTTTGTTTCCCATTACAAATTGGACTTGGCCTCCAGGGACAGAGCCAGTTTTGGCTCTACAGTCCTCAAGAGTTTGTTCCATTGAGCCACCCAGGATAGAGGTGCTAGGGACACGGTCCCATCAAGCAAGAATGAAGGCGAGATTGACAACTTAACATTAAGAAGTTATGTACCTACCATAACGTTCCATGTTAGTTGTCTTCTCGCCTTCTTTCTTGCGATCCTCCCTCCTTCCCCCTGGCCTGGACAGACCTTGTATAAGAAACTATTATGCTAAAGACCATTCAGACCTGGTCCTTTTTCCATCTGTAAGTTTCTTCTTCCTTTGGGAAGTATTTTATGCTTGGTGCTATTGCCCTTTGTCAACAAACGAGATCTGGGTACTTACCGCCTTGCATCATGGGATATGGGGCTGCCTCGAGCTGGTAAAAGTGACTCTCGAGCTTAGCAAGTGCCGAGTCGGAGCCGAGGGATCGGCTCCGAACCCATCAAGCAAGAAAGAAGACGAGAGAAGACAACTAACATGGAACGTTATGGTAGGTACATAACTTCTTATTATACTATATTAACTTTCAGAATAATACTAAATGCAACCCTAAAAATTTTGGACATCCATTAAAGAAGTCTTGCCTCCCAGCCAAAAATTCAACTCAAATCCCTCTCCCAGTTGAAACTGCAATACAGTTCAACTCTTATTTTATAGATAATATAGCATCTCTAACCAAAGATTCCTCAACATCTAATCCCAACCCTGCCTAGCAGCCACATATCATCACATCCACTTTTACCTGTCTCCACATCCTATATAAAACTTCTCTTAAACTTAAAACATGCTGTTCTTCACCTGCTGACCTTCTAAGTGAATACCTAAAAACAGCAGCCGATAGCATTGCCTATCCTGTCTCAGTCTTTATAAATAGGTCAATCCGGGAATCCCACGTTCCTTCTCTCTGTAAAGGTACACATTATCCCAGTGCACAAAGGAGAAAATTCAACAGACATTAATAATTTTATACTTATACCAATCTTATCTCCCTTGCCAAAATACATGAAAAATATATTCAAAACAATTGCTAGACTATCTCCTGCAAGATGGACTTTATCCCTTACACAGTATGGCTTTTGTCCTTCCCAGAGTACTAGCACTGCCCTTCTAACCTATATAGATACTGTCAATAAAGCTAGAGATAATTTTCAAGCTAGTCTCTTCCTTATTTCGAGACTTGTCTAAAGCCATCGACACAGTTTGTTACATCAAACGTCTTCAAATGTCCACACTAGTTCTGTCTCAGGCCACCCTTTTGTGGTTCAAACACTACTTTTCCAGTAGGTATCAGTCAGTAAAATGGCACTCCACACACTCTCCTTACCTCACAGTCACCACCGGTGTACCACAATGCTCTGTCCTTGGTCCTTTCACCAACACCCGCTATACTTCCACACAACAGGTCACCCTAATACAGAATGCAGACGATTCCATTCTCATTTGCACATCTAGCAACATGGTACACTTCCAGAAAATTACTCAGGAAGCTTTAACAGCCACTGAAACGTGGCTTTGTAACTCGCAACTCATTCTCAACCCAAAAAAAGACTAAATTACTACCTTTTTTCTCCCAAATCCCTCTGTGAAAAAACAAAATTTTAAGTCCTCTGTCTTGATAATACATACAGCCATTGAAGTCACTTCTCAAAGCAAACTGTTAGGGGATGAATATGGATGATAATCTTACATTCGACCTGCATATACAAAATTGCATAACAAAACTAGGGATGCTTTACAGAGCCAAAGACTTTCTCACCGATACAACTAAAACTACTTATCTCCTCCCAACTCTTCTGTGTGGTGCTCCCATCCTTGCTAATCTCCAAGCTTCACAAAATTAAAACTTGAACAATGCTATAACAAAGTTGGTAAATTTGCAGCACATACCCCTTTCAGAACCCAGCACTGTACAGCAATGAAAAGCCTTAATTGGTTAGAACTACCACATCGGCTAACAACTTTTTATCACCTATAAAATTAACCAGCATCCATCTGCCTGTCCAGCACTAAAAAAATTTTAGAAGACTATGTTCCCAGTCGATCGTTGCGCTGCAGTGACCAAAAACTGCTGTCTGTCTAGAAACCTAACAAATCTGCTGGGCATTGTCTGTACTTGTACAAGGTTGCTAAGGCCTGGAACTCCTTTCCTGTATCCATCAGGTCTATGCCCTCCCTCAATTCTTTCAAAACCACTCTGAAAGACTTCCTAGGTAAAATCGGGCTCTGTTCTTGATCAAAACTAGGATAAACTATATCCCTAAATGTGAACAAGTATCTTTTCATTCCGTATGCCTTCTTACTCTCCCGTCTTCATTTACTTCCTTAAAGCTATCTAATTCTCTTCCTTGACTTTCTCTCTAAATATACCATAAGCCTGTTTTTCCATGTTAGACTAACTTACCTTTAATTACTCTACAAACTGTCTAAAATTTCTCTAAATATTAAATGACTGGTTAAGAATCGATACAAGGTATATTACAATGTTTTCATATTACGTCTAATTTGTTTTCATCCCTTTGGGGAGAGTGACGTCCCCATAAATTATCACATTATTAACAACATCCTAACCATGCAATCAGTCGTGAGGGATTTGGGCACCCAGATTGAGAGCAACCTTACTTTTGACCAACATGTTGCTTTTGTTGTATGGAAAGCCGTCTCTATGGCCCACCTCATAAGTAAGGATATCTCATCCAGGGACAAGGAGGTCATAACATCCCTGTATTTGTCCCTTATAAGAGCCATTATTGAGTACAATGCCCCTTTTGGCATGTACCTCGCAAAGCACATGCAGCAGCTGGAGAGACCACAGAGGTTCCTCACCCGGAGAATCCAGGGCCTCAAACATCTACCATACACAGATAGGCTAAAAGCCCTATCAATCTACTCAGTTTCATACAGACTCCTTAGAGGTGAGCTCTATCTGGCATACAAAGCGATCACGGACCCCACCTTGATGGGACTGTTGCATATCTGCAAGTCAAGCTCGATTAACACGCACGTGTGGCCTCAACCCAGTCTGTGACATCAACAGGACTTGTTGGTGGAACAGATTTGTGTCCCAGAGATTCTGCCATCTATGGAATAGATTCCCTCTCCACGTCAAGCAGACGTACATCTTTACCCCCTTTTTAAGTGCAACCTGGATAACTGGATGGGAAACAGAAAATATACCCCTGCGATTCTACCCATGTTCCTGCTGGACAGGGGCATCGGGTGTTGACGTGTCTAAACATGGGCTAAACTCTTGGCTAGGCTTATAAGGGCCTCAGGACCAATAGCCTAGTAACCTCCTATGATCCTATAATTTATTTAAACTGCAAATGATTTTGTTTAATTTTTGAAGATTGTAAAATTAGTGTTCTTAATTGTAATAATTTGGAGCTTTTCTCCTAGGGCCTCTGCCCTCTGCTGAAAATGGGCTTCTAACCAGTCGGACTTTTCCGGTAATCAAATGTCAGTAATTAAATAACTAAATAAATACATGATAAATTAGAAACTGCAAAATGTGTAAATGTGTACTCTTAATGCAACAAGTAAGAATTTGGCTTTACAGTTTTAAACTTTAGTGTATGATGACCATGGATAACCTCATATTTATGAGACTGAGAGGTATGTTTAAGATATAGTCTGAGTTTGTTTTCTTTGTCATAAACAGTGGGGTCTCAGTAGCAGAAATATTACTGTTTATTGCCTATACTATTTGCTACCTCAGCGTAGAAATGGCTTCTGGGCACCAGAGAGCTGCTTGAAAGTGGAAATGAAATGTGTTTTTGGAGGGAGGTACTTGAGAGTGTCAATTACAATCTGTTCTCAGCTGGAAAGCTGCTGTTCACTAGCACTTGTAGATTCATAGAGGCAGGTCACACTCTGAACATCATTCCATGTCTTATTCCTAGATTAAATAGGCTGTAATGTAGTAGGTGGCCACACTAGGAAGGCTAGCATATCATTACTCAGTGACTATAGAACCCCTGAGTATGGACTCTTCTCAGTCCATACTGGAAGTTTTGGTAGCAGTAGATAATAGCTGTATACAGCAGAGTCTTTTTAGACTAAAAACTGGGTGGTAGAAGGGAAAGCTTGATGGTGTTAGCAGGAGAATCATGACAGCTGTTCTTTGCTTTGATAACTGCAGAAATCAATTGACTATTTTTTGCATTGTTTTTAGATGCAAAAGATTCCATTGTATATCATCTTTCTGAAGAAGCAAAAGTAAGTGATTTTACTAGTGTGTTTTTATTCTTTTCTATTCCATTTTCAGATTATGTGTAAGCTTAGACAATGCATCAACTCACTGATAAACCAGTGTGCCGCAGTAATGCTGTGTTACAAAAGAATGAGATGTAGTTTGTTGCATCAGATTTTTTTTAGTTAAATAATTGTGGTGCAATACATAATTGTTTAATCTCTACTGTTTTAAGTGTGACAGAGAAGTAGGACTCCATACTTTCTGGGTCCTACTTTAAAGTTTTTCCTCACAGATAGAATGATAGCTGTACTTTTGATTACCACTCACACGTGCCAGCATCAGCTTGTTTATTAAAGACTGCACTTATTCTTATATCCCCTACAAGTAGTCCTGAAGCCAAACTCAGTTCTATTCATTTCTCCTGGACTGAAGTATGGTTGGCTGCTTTCAGGTTGATTGCTGTTGTTATTCAGAAAGACGTTTGAACTGAGTAATTAAAGTTTTAGAACTTTTGCTGGATTTTACCCAAAATTGGCATGATTTGGTCATGAGTGTAAAGCCGGACTGAAGATCTTTATGTAAATCCAGAAATTATAGAAATTAACCATTCTTAGTGTATGAGTGCTTGTGTTCTTGAAAAAAGCATAATTTTCATTTCTGCAGCAGCACTCAAGTTGAAAAACATGTTGCATGAAAATTTCATACTAGGATAGCCTGATAAATAATAATTCAGCTGGTTTCTCTTTGAGGTTTTCCTTGTTTAATTTAGTACAGTTGTCTGTTAAAATATTTTTAAACCTTTTAAATGTTATTTGTTGCATGCACTGTATTTTTGGATATCTGTCCTCACACTTGTGATGGTGGTTTGAGAATCCAGTGGTGGTGTGAAAGATTACTTAGAACCAATTTTTGTCCAGCATAGTTTACCACCTCTTCAGATATTTGTTGAAATTTGC
This sequence comes from Protopterus annectens, assembly GCF_019279795.1. Taxonomy (NCBI): domain Eukaryota; kingdom Metazoa; phylum Chordata; order Ceratodontiformes; family Protopteridae; genus Protopterus; species Protopterus annectens. The sequence continues at coordinate 755,497,822 of NC_056734.1, forward strand.
ACTTAAATACTAGCTACTCACTAGTGCTTCATGCTGCCTTCTGTGTATCACAGAAACATGTAATCATATGGCTGATATGGATTGGCCCGACCCTCTTAGTCTGCCCACTTCCTTTCCTACTGTATAAACTAATAATACCACTTAAGCAGCAAGTTGTTTTTTTCCATCTCTTGCATGAGATTGTACTGTGGAACATGTTTAACACTGAAACTAGTCTGCATTAGTTTTTGAATCTCACCATGGATGCATAATGTGGCATTTTGCTGCTTTGTCAGGGATGGTCTGCACCTCTCCCCTCTAGGCTTTCGAATATTAGTCTTCAAATATTGTCTTCACCCAGAGCGCCGTTTTAGACAATGCCAAACTGAAAGTACTTCCAACATAAATCAAAACCAAGAAAAACTAAAGGTATTACTGGTCAATGGTAGGAGTCTAAACAAAAAACTCCACAACCTAGAAGCTCTCTTCACCCAAGAGAATGCGGACATCTGTGCGGTCAATGAGTCATGGTTTAAAGCCACAGAGAGCACACCAGCAATGCAAGATTATAATGCCTTCCACACGTTTAGACCAGCTACTTCACTGGCAAGGACTAAAGATGGAGGTGTCTGTATTTACATCAAAAATAAATATACTTCAAGGCTGCTCAAGCAGGACAATGCACTTAAGCTGCTCCATGTTTAAATCACCTTAGGTAAAATCCAGTGCCACTTCCTTGCAAAGCTATAGGCCCCCCCTCTATGACCCAGGAAACCCATACCATGTATTTAAACTTATTAGAAACACTAACCATCCAACCTAATACTATATTCACGGATGACTTTAATTACCCCACTATTAACTGTGAATCCTGTACAACACCAAACATACATGCACAAAGATTCCTGGATTTTGTAAACACAGACTCCCTGTACCAGATATTCAGTACACCAACCAGGGGTGCAGCCATACTGGATGTGGTCCTTACTAGTACGGGAGAGTGCTGCACACACCCCCCCCCCCCCCACTATAATGTCTTCCCTGGTAAGTTCAGACCACAAAATGGTCTCCTTTTAAGTAAAAATAAAACCTGGACCCCCAGCTAAACCTGAAATATCCAGGAACTACTCTAAGACTAACCTTCTGCTATTAAGTGATAACCTGGCAAAATTTCAAGCCACCATAAACCCTGAGAGCACTGCTGACTATGCAGAACTGTTCACAGAAGCGTGTTAATAGCTGCATAGAGGCAGCTGTACCTAACAGGAAGAAGTACAGAACTAACTCAAAAAACAAGCCACCCTGGTAGAATAACAAAATCAATAGGCTGTATAACAGAAGGAAGAAAATCTTGGCAAAAATTAGGAGGTGGAGCACCCAGCAGGACAAAAGCACTCTCATCAAACTATAATAACTCAAAGGACAAATAGTCTACCAAAGCCAGATTTGAGGTAAGTTTGAGTTACCAGGCCAAGGACAACCAGAAAGCATTCTTTAACCATGCCCGCAACCTCAAAGGCAATATGCAATTGTGTGCAGAGCTTATTGTGAATGGAGCCACCTATACTGAACTAGAAGATAGAGCAAACCTCCTGGCTGATAAATTCACCTCCAACTTTACTCCTATCTTCCCCTCAACCTTCCCTCAGGAAATACCATCAAATTTAACTCCCCCTACTATCAATAGGGAACAAGGTCCTTAATGCTCTTTCTAAGTCCAAGAACACTGCATCAGTGGGCGCATAACAATATCCCAGGATGCCTTCTAAATAGCATGAAACATGACTTGTCAGGGCGTCTGGAATTACTATTTAACTGTAGCCTCCAAACAGGCTTTGTGCCTCATGAATGAAGAATGGCAACAGTCACCCCTCTGCACAAATGTGGGCCATCTACAGACCCTGGAAACTACAGACCCATAAGTCTCACAAATCTTGTGTGTAAAGCCATGGAAGCAATGCATGATGGCAAAATCATTCACACTGATTACTTTGACCTGGCCAAGTCATTTGACACAATACCCCACTCGGGCATTGTTGACAAACTCAAGAGGTTAGGTACAAACTGATATGTTACCCAGTGGATAGCCAACTGACTCACAGACAGGACCCAGGAAGTTAGAATTGGGGAGCCCATCTCTACAAAGAGGCTAGTCACAAGTGGAGTCCCTCAAAGATCAGTCCTTGGACTGCTCCTTTTTGACATTTATTTCTCAGAAGTCAAGGCCAATGCTAGTGGTCTCTCGCTGACTAAATTTGCAGAAGATTACAAATTAGGAGCGGTCACTGAATCTCACACTAACAGAAATGTTCTCCAGGAGGGGCTGACACAGCCAAACAACTGGTGTCAGTGCCATGGACTAAAACTAAATGCATAACAGTATTCTTTGGGAAGTCATCCATCCCTGCTATCGTACTGACAACACACCCCTTAGAGTTACCCAGTAGTCAGGGACTTAGGGACACACACAGATAGTAATCTAGCCTTTGACTATCTATCTTGTGTCTACAGTGGTGAGGAAATCATTCTATGTTGTGCATCTTATAAACAAAGGTATGGCATCCAAGTCCAAGGAAGTCATTGTTCCACTGTATTCATCATTCATCAGACCTATCATTGAGTATAATGCCCCCTTTTGTATGTATCTAACTAGGCATATCCAACAATTGGAACGTCCACAGAGGTTCCTCACTAAAAGAATACAGGATGCAAGTAAAACATCCTATGCAGACTGCCTCAAGGCCCTATCCCTGTATTGTGTCTCCTACAAGCTTTTGAGAGGAGATCTGTTGCTGGCATACAGGGCATTGTCAAACCCCACTCTGATAGTCGTTATGCGTATCCTCAAAACAAACAGCACCAAAATTGCCCATTCTAAAGACTTAAACCTTGCCTGTGATATAAATTAGACCTGCTGGAGAGATAGGTATGTATTCCAGAGCATCTATATCACATTGAAGCTTCAAAACATCGAATGTGATATGGTCGAGACCATATCATCAATGTTTTGAAACTTCGAATATGTAAAAAAAAAAAAAAACAATAAACAAAAAATAACTTACCTAAATGTTTCCCCCACCCCCCCACTACTTAAATATACCAACTCCGAGATTGCACTACAGTACAGTAAAGGGAAATCTTCCCTTACAGGGATTTCCATTAAAATGTTCGATGTTTCAAAACTTTGATGATATGGTGCCGACCATATCAGTTTCGTAGCTTTGAAACTTCGATGAATCAATATAGACCCATTCCAGAGACTACCGTGTCTATGGAACAGGCTCTGCATTAATTTAAAACAGAGTTCCTCCCTAACCCAATTCAAGTGCAACTTGGACAATTAGATGGGAAACCAGAAATTCATCCCTGCTTACACTTGTCAGAGATTTGGGATGCATGGCTAGGCTGAAAAAGGCCCCATGGTCATTAGCCTAGTAAACACCTGTGAACCTATAGGAGGTTGATTGAGCATACACATGATATCATATGAATTATATGTTTAACTAAGAGTATCATGACAAATATATTTTTAAATTTTAGATGTGAAGTTGTTGAATCTCGCCGTTTATTCTTTACTGATGGGTTCGCAGCCGATCCCTTGGCTCCGATATGGCCAATTGCAAAGCCCGAGGTCTTCAAATAGCTTGAGGCCAAGCCCCTAACCCATGATGCACCTGGAATTACCTCAGATCTAGTTTGCCGCTGCAACAGATCGGAGGTTCTGATTTAGCTCGGGCCATTTAAGCTGTATTTTCATTACTTATTAAAAATTTCTTATAAATAATTTTTTGTTAGTTAGATAGAGTAATTTAGGATTGTTTAGGTAGTTGATAAAGCTCTTATAGCTTTTCAGTGTGTTTATCCCTTCCCATTTAGTGTGATTTAACAAATTTCTAGTTGGCCTCTTTTAGGCCTAGTTTAATAGTTGTTTCTCAACTATAGTCTGTTATTTAGTGACCTTTTGTCACAATTTCTGCTATTTCTTACATAGTCATTTGCTGTGTGGTCTTTCTTGCCTTCTAAATTTTTATAGACAAGGCTTAGTACTTCATTACTGTTAAAGTTGTAGTTTATAGTAAACCTTAGATAATTTAGATAAGGTAGTTTTGTCTTAGCAGCTATCTCCATTTTTTTTGCATAGTCTGCTTGGAATTTCTTATTGTGTGATATCACATTTACACTGATGTGTGTGTGTGTGTGTGTGTGTGGGGGGGGGGGGGTAGCCTGTTTTTATTAAGGCTTTTGTGAATAATTACTATCATGTGCATAATTACTGTTATAGATTTTTGTGGTGACAGTAATTTCCTGACATTACTTTGGCTGACCAAGATGAGCACCCCAAGTCTGGCTTCAAAAAGTGCCCAAGGTGTGGCCAAAAGATGTCTGTTAGAGGCAGCCACGTTAATTGTGTTTACTGTCTAGGGGCTCTGCATTTGCAAGACGGTTGTTCTATTTGTCATTCCTTCTCCTCAAGGGTCTTGCAGGAAAGGAAGAGGAAACTCATCAATAGAGGATTGTTGAAGCCTTCTTTTCAGGAAGCTTTGAGTGACCAAGATGAATCCAGCAAGTCCTCAAAGTCTTCCAAGACGTCAGACTCAAAAAATCGAAAATGTCTTTGACTTCGGCTCCACTGCCATCTGAGCTGACAGTCTTTACCTTTCAGAGCCGGTCCCTAGTCTTGGAACTGGTGTCCGAAGCATCTAAGAGTCCACTTCTCCAGTCGGTACCACCTATGGTACGCTCCTCTCGATCATCTATCAACCTCTCGGATCTGGATATGGATCGTGTGGTGCAGAAGCTGTTGTTGGCACCGGCCTTAGCAAAAATGTTATTGCCTTCGACCCAAATGGCTTCAGAGCCGAAGACCCTTGCACCAACTCTATTCCTTCTCCGAGCCATGCTGGTCCTTCGGAGCCGGAGGAGGCAGACCTGATGTTAGTGGAACCCTTGGAGCCGACGCCTGCTCCAGTGTCTTCAGATCCCTGCACTCTGACGTCCTCAGTGCCAATCGAGGACTCTAGGAGCTGACACTCTCTGGTCGGGTCCAGGGAGGACAGTCGGACTGACTTCTCTGTTCCAACTTTGCCTCTCGGGGCCTCGGCTTGGATGAGCTCTGCTCCTACCTTTGGCTCGGAGCCCACTGTCCCGGTGCCGGGGGTGTTGACAGTTTTTTCGGATCCGTCATCTCCCTCGCATCGGAGCAGAGGTTCTTTTGATGCCATGAGGAGAGTCATGTCTCCTAGGACATCCTTGACCTCAGGTCTGCCTCCCCCCCCCTAAAGTGCCTGTGTCTGCTTCTGCCTCGCACATCATGACCAAGCGTAGAGACCCAGGTCCTCAGGAAGTCCCATTGGGTGGCCCCTGCTCTTCCGAGACTTCACCACAAGCTCCCAATGATGATGTTCCCAGGAAGCGCTTGTGTAAGAGGAAACATCTAGACTCCTCACAGGAGTCTCTAACATCAGATACTGACTTAAATGAGTCAGAAGGGTCCCCACTGTCCCCCTCTGAAAATATCTCATTCGCTGAGATACTTGAGATCCTTAGGCAGAGGGGTGACTGGCAGTCCAAAAGCCCTACTGAGGATGAGTCAGTTCTCCTGAAGGCTTTCGGGTCTCAGCCCTCCACCTCTTGGGTGTCTCCGCCCTTCAATGAGCTGATGCAGCTGGTCTCACGAAGGGTGTGAGAGTCTCTGGATACAATGGAGCCTGTCCCTAGGTGGCCTAATAAATTCATATCTGCCCCTCTTGACAAAACTTTTTTAACAAAAGATGTTCCTGTTGATGCCATGGTGGTGGCAGCAGCCACAAAAAGGAAATGTCTGAGACTTCCTCATCTATCCATCCTCTTAACAGAGACTCCAGGATTATGGATAGATATGGGAAGTGCATGTTTAGTTCAGCAACCTTTGCTCTCCGTTCGCTGCACTATTTAACCCATTTTACTAGGTTGCAAAGAGATCTCCTTAAGGACTTAGGAGATACTCTTCAGGGTACAGTAGCTGCAGGAGATTCCGAGAAAGTTGCTGCCCAGCCTGCTACCCTCAATTCTATTGTCAACTCATCCATGTGCCTTATCTTGTATGCAGCTGATGGAACGAGTAGGGCAGCGGTTACAGGAATTGCTCTTAGGAGACATTCCTGGATGCAATTGTGTTCCTTCGCGGAGCCCTTCAAGTCATCCTTCGTGAACACTCCCTTTGATGGCTCGTCGCTTTTCGGGCCTAAAGTGAAGGAAACCTTAACCAGGTGTGAACAGGACGGAAAGACTCTTTCTGCCGCCGGAGTCTGTTTTTCCACCCCTACCCAACCCTACCCTAAAGGTCAAAGGGGAGGAAAAATGTGGTTCCGAAAATCCCAAGGAGCCTTTCAGGACACACGCAGTGAACCCCCCTCCAGGGGCAGAGGAGGGGGCAATAATGGAAGATGCCGCCCTCATGGCAGAGGGGGTCCACAACACCAGGGCAACAGAGTTCACTTCTCTGGGAAGCCCTACCAGCGCTCCTGAGAGGAGGCCCGACTGTCCTGCTCTGGAGGCAGTCGGGGGTCGCTTGTCTTTGTACCCAGACTCCTGGCTCAAAATAACAAAAGACAGCTGGGTACAAAGTATCATTTCCAGAGGATACTTCATTCCATTTGCCACATCCCCTCCAATCATAAGAAAAATCCCAGACGTTCCACCCAGTTACAGGGAACAGGCAACAATAGAGGTCCAAACGCTGCTAAGAAAAAGAGTCATCCAACCAGTCCCAGCAGATCAGACAGGATCCAGAACTTACTCAAGATTCTTTTTGGTTCCAAACAAGATGGGGGACTGGAGACTCATATTGGACCTCAGCAGACTGAAACAATACGTAAAGAAAGAGAAGTTTTGGATGGTCACTCTTCAGTCTAAACTTCCCTTCTTAGGGAAAGACAATTGGATGTGCTCGATAGATCTCAAGGATGCGTACTACCACATAAAAATGGCCAGACCATCCAGGGATCACCTGCGCTTCTGGCTGGGAGCCAATCACTATCAGTTTCGAGTCCTGCCCTTTGGTCTCACTACAGCCCACAGAGTGTTCACCAAATGCATGGCAGTGGTCACGGCTTACCTGAGGCGTCGAGGATTCCAGGTATTTCCATACCTAATGATTGGCTCCTTACCACTGCCACCAGGCATTAACTCATTCAGGCCAGGGAGTCCACTCTGTCACTCTGTAATCATCTGGGCATTACAATCAATTCAGAAAAATCTGCCTTGTTGCCATCAAAGCATATCATTTTTATCGGGGCAGAGTTGGACACCACCACCACACTAAGGCTTCCAGGAGAAAGAGTTCTTCTTCTTCGCCAGCATGTCAGCATTCTGATATCAAAAGACAGAACACCAGCATCAGAAGTTCTGAAATTATTAGGCATGGTGGCAGCAGCAATTCTAGCCATGCCACTAGCTCGTATGCACATGTGGATACTTCAGTGGCTGTTGTTCACTCAATGGTCTTACCAACAGCCCCCATGACTCACATTATAATCGCAAATTCTTGCAAAAATGACCTTCAGTGGTGGTTGACCTCACTTCATGTCACGATAGGACGTCCATTTGTGCTACCCTTTCCAGTGGCCACAGTGACCACGGACGCTTCCCTGATAGGGTGGGGGGGGGGGCATTTTCAGGGAAAGACTGCCCAAGGCACACAAACCGATCAAGAGACACATCTGCATATCAATGTCTTGGAGATGAGAGCAGTACTTTTGGCGTTGCAGTACTTTCAGGACTCTCTTCCTCTGGGTATGATAGCGCTTCAGACAGACAACATGTCAGTGGTCTGATATTTGAACAAACAAGGAGGAACCAAGTCTTAACCCCTTTGTCGTGAGGCTCTCAGAATTTGGCAGTGGGCTGTTTCCACCCAGTGCTTTCTGTTGGCAATGCACATCCCGGGGAAATCCAACGTGATAGCAGACAAACCGAGCAGGGCAATTTTGTTGCACCACGAGTGGTCCCTCAAGAAAGAAATGGCAGACAGGATATTCCGCAGGTGGGACCAGCCTTGCTGTGACATTTTTGTCACTCAGATGAACACAAAATGCAGAAGCTACTTTGCCCTGATTCCCCCTCTGGGAGAAGCCCCAAGGGACGCACTCGTACACGATTGGCCTCCGAGTCTCCTATATGCATTTCCACCAATTCCGTTGATACCCCAAGGTTCTACAGAAAGCAAAAACCCTGGGAAGGACCATCATTCTAATAGCCCCTCATTGGCCTCGTCAGATTTGGTTCCCCTTCCTTCAACTTCCTCTTTTAGAGGATCCTTGGATTCTGGACCCAGTTCCGGACCTTCTGACACACCCGTCGGGGGATCTTCATCCCTCTCTGCAGTCCCTGAAGCTGACAGCTTGGCTGCTCCAGTTCCCATCATAGCCAGGTTCCATAACCTCTCTAATGAGACAAAACAGATCCTTTTTGTCTTTTCATAAATCTTCTACTAGGAAGCTATATCTTAGCAAATGGAAAACATTTTCTGAATGGGCTTCTAAAAATAATATTTATCCTTACTAAGCCCCTATGGCTTCCATCTTAGAGTTATTGACTATGATTTTTAACAAAGAAGCTGCAGCTGCAACAGTTCGGTTTCAGTTGGCTGCTATTTCTAATTTTCATCTTGGATTTGAAGGATTAAATATCATGTCTCACAAGTTATCCAAAGCCTTTCTTAAAGGGACTTTTCATATTAGACCACCTGTGAAATCTCCCTATTCTCCATGGAATCTAAATTTTATGCTTTCCTGCATAATTCTTCTGCCATTTGAACCTGCTTCATCTTGTGATCTCAGATTTGTGTCTTGGAAGACCATCTTTTTGGTAGCTATTACTTCTGCCCGCAGAGTGTTTGAGCTTCAGGATTTGTCCATCAAGCCTCCCTATTTGATATTCCATGCTGACAGAGTCTCACTTAGAACAAACCCCTCATTCTTGCCCAAAGTTTGCACTGAAACCAATCTTAACCAAGTTATTGATTTGCCAGTCTTCTTCCCCAACCATTCCAATAATTTAGAGTATATGCTGAACAAACTTGATGTTCACAGACAGCTCAGATTTTATTTGGATAGAACAAAAGATTTCAGAAAATCAGACCAGCTTTTTGTTTCATTTTCAGATGCCAGGAAGGGGAGACCCATGGCTAAAACAACTCTAAATGGTTATCTGATTGTATTACCTTTGCCAATTCAGCGGCCGATATGACTTTGCAACATAAGATTAAAGCTCACTTAACCAGAGCAGTTTCTACATCTTCTACCTTTTCTGCCAGATTTTCCATTGATAACATTTGTGCAGCAACCACTTGGTCAAAACCTCATACCTTTATCACTCATTACAAAGTTGGCAAGGCCTCCAGGGACAGGGCCTCCTTTGGATCCATGGTCCTGAGAAATATACTCCCATGAGCCGCCCAAGATTGATGGTGCTTGGGACACTACCCATCAGTAAAGAATGAACGGCAAGATTGAACAACTTCATGTAAAGAAGTTGTGTACTTACCATAATGTTCCATGTGAGTTGTTCATCTCGTCTTCATTCTTACGTCCCTCCCTCCTACCCCCTCCTGGGCTGATAGATGACCGAGATGCTGGATCCATTCTGATTACTAAATCCTTCTATACCTTTCTCCTGGGGATGAAAGAATGACATATGGTATTGTTATGCGCAGCAAAGAAGATCTGAGGTAATTCCAGGTGCATCATGGGATAGGGACTTGGCCTCGAGCTATTTGAAGACCTTGAGCTTTGCAACTGGCTGTATCGGAGGGATCAGCTCCGAACCTATCAGTAAAGAATGAAGGCGAGATGAGCAACTCACATGGAACATTATGGTAAGTACATAACTTCTTTTTTTCTGCCCTGGGATGGACTTCATACTTTACTGGCAGTCATCTACACAACTCCCATAACACAAGTATAGCTGTAAAAGAAAATATTGTGTGGTCTGACCCAGAACTCAGAAATCTACTTTGACAGTAATACAAGTATATATATTTCCAGTATATTGTCACACATTACTTGCATCACACCTGAGAATGAATGCATAAACCAGGACCTTGTCAGGTCACACACATACGTGGTTAATTTGAAGGGGTAGCACCACTTTCTCTTTAATATGTATGTATTATTCATCACCATGTTTCACAATCAGTTCTTCTGTGACAATGTAGAATAAACACCCATGTGGAAGTGTATGTATTCACTATTTTACATAGGTTTGAATCCCACATTGTAGAATTACTTTTATCAGTGTGGAAGGCACCCCACAAAATATGTGTCGTATCATAAAATTGTTCCCCCCAATTCAAATCTTTAAAATCAAGTCATTTAACATATCAGTGTTGACCACTGGACACACTTTTCTCAGGTACAGCAGCAGACATGCCATAAATGAATGCCAAATGTCACATTATCCTTTCTATTTCATAAATTGCCTTCCTCTCTGTTTGCCATTGCTGCTGTCCGCTTAACATTGAGCAAACACAGTTGGCATAATTGTGCAGGTTTGCTCACTGGCTATAAAATGCAATGTCTCAAATTGGCAGGAAAACACTTTAACTGCTGTTGGTTGATCTGTGCAGAAATGGCAGGAGCTGGGAAGGATGGTGCCCAAGTCAAAGCGCGAAGATGGGTTGTGGATGTGTCAAGAATATTCATTGCATTCCTCATAAAGAGCTACGGACATAGGCTGCTGCTGGGGGGTTATACTGGGTCTCGATATAAAGTTGAGGCTTGGAGCAGTGTAGCCAAGATGTCTCCAGTGCAACTGGCATCCCATGAACTGGGGAGCAATGCAGGCATCATTGTAATGGCCTGAAACAGAGGAAGCAGGAACATCTCATCTAATGGCTGGATACGTTTAGGAATGCTGACATCCCACAGCTGTTTAAGTATACAAATAGAGCAACATTAATTGATACAGAAAGCTGTAGATAGCCAAGACTGGTATGCATAATGCTTGTATGTTTCTTTTTCTGTCTTTCTTTATTTTTCAGCTGATTAGGAGATTTTGTTGAATAGGGAGGTGCTTGCTGAATGATTAGAAAGACTCAGAGAGGCAAGGGGTATGTATGCAGCAGAAATGGACATGATTTTATTGAAATTATTGATCTTTCATGCATTATAAGCAACTTAAGCATGCATATCTTGACTGCAAAAGCAAGCATGCATGCTTTATTCTGTAGGTCAAGGTAATTGTAGGAGGCAAGTGTAATAGTGTATTCAGATTTGGTGGGTTCAGTTCCCACAAGTAACAAATACATTCTAATTACAAAAAATATCATTATTTAATATTAATTTCATCAAACTTGGCATAAGTGCCATGCTGTTAATTTGTATTATCATTAAAAGCATATATGCATATTCCAAGGATTATTTGTTACAATTCACAATTCTGTTTTTGATTTTGAAAGATTTATAGCTAATATAATGATAAAAATATATTTAATTGTAATAAAGAATGTTTGTGACATATAGTGGTTCTAGTCATTTGTTTTTTTTTCCATCTCACCCCACACCTTATCTCTCTCTCCCTTTTTTATATGTGTGATCACACCGTTTTGATGTCATACTTTTCTGTGAACAAACAAAATGATTTTCATCTCAACGAGGTTGGCCAACTAATGTAGCTCAGCCCTCCAACCCTTCACCAGCTGCCGCACCAACACCTAGCACATGTGAGACCCAGCCAGGCAGTACTGCCTCTGCAGCCCCTGCATTATCTGGCCCATCAACATCAGGTAGCATTGCCCTGGCAGCTGGTGCATTGGTACCCTCTGGGAGTATTGGTGGAGGTGGGGATTACGTCACCTGCCAGGAGATGCCAGGGATGGTGCGTGAGGTCTTAGAAAGTGGCATTGGTGCACACCTCATCTGTCTGGAGAAGTTGCTTGTGGGAATGCAGAAAAAAACAAACATTAAGCAGTCCCGCAGGAAGCAGAGGAGGAGGGACAGTGATAGTTCTGAGGGTGAGGACTAGTTTCTCATTATCCCCATGCTTGACGGGCATATGCCTCCAATGTTCCCAATGTCCCCCACCCTTTTGTGTTCCTCACCATCCCTGCGTCTGTCCTGTTTGTCTGCATCTGTATAATTTTTCATTTACCTGACCCTGACATTCCTACGTCCCTTCCCCAAGATTCCTCTCTTTTTGAAATCCAAAAAATGGGCACCCGTCCCACATCGCTGTCCACTTTGCATATGTGTCTTGTTAGACTTGATTTGGTCCAGTTGGCTGTACAACATGATTGCATTGCTGGTACCCATCTGTGTTGTGGTGACAGTCCAAATTCATCCAATTTTCTATCCATGTTCACATTACATTGTTAAAAAACTGGATAGCTGTGTTTCTTTCCTAATTTCCTCAAGCAAACACCTATATTGCTTCCCGTTTGTTCTACCCCCTGCTTACCCCCCATTTTAATACTTTTAATCTTGTCAAAAAAATAGAATCACACACACACATGGCAGAAATGCCTTCTAATAAAGACTTTACTGTTTGTTCTCTGCATTTACATGGAGTTTGGCAGCACACACCAATGCTGATCCACATACCTCTCAACGGTCCAGGTTTTTAGCTCGTATTTTTGGTCTGTTCCTTATAAAATTTGCGTTTTTGTGTTTTTCAGCAAATCACTGGGATGATCTGAAGATTGAAATCACTTAATGACGACATACATATGAGTTTCAGACTTCAAATCCTTCAGAAAATGTATGTTTAAACAAACCCTATTACTCTAGCAATTTTCTGAGTTTACAAGAGTAATATTTAAAATGCGTCCCTAGTTTTGGGCCTTTGTCCCCCCATGTTGAGCTTTGCCCAGATTTCTTGCATTAAGAGGATGATTGGTATGCTGAATGACAGTAAATGGCTTTTCATGTCCTATGGCTAAACCTGGTGAGTTTTTGCCATCTGTCGCACTAGTCTAGTTATCTCTGTGCAATGGTGCTTAAACATGTTGTGCTATAGGAATACAAAGTTAAAGCATTGTAAAGGCAGTACTTTGACACATTTACTCTGACAGTTTTAGACTGCTGAATGTAGAAAAAAGCAAATTCCTACGTGGAGTGTTGACATAAATCACTTGACTGATGAACCCTTGAAGCTACTGTAAAAAAAAAAAATTTATTCCAGATGCATCTGTCATCATTTCTTAGTGTGATGATAGATGTGTATTACATATTTCATCACACACATTAAAAATGTTCTCCTTGTATTCATCCCATCCATCCAAATACTCATCTAATATTATATGCAAACTGTCATTACTGTGACGAAACATACAGCACATCACTCTTCAGGATATATGGCCAGGCATAAATAGCATATTTGCTAAAATAGAAATAATTATTTGAAAACATGCATCACCCCTTCTCATTTCTAGAAAGCTGGACATACTATTAAATTGTGATTTGAAATGAGACCTGCAAAACAGATAATAGTTGTACAACTGTATAGAGGTAGACCTTAATGATGAAAGTTGTGGAAGACACACACCTACCTCAGTGTAGTCATTGTTTCTCACATTTGCAGGAGTTATCACATTTACTTATGTAATGCCATCCTGACACCTTGTGTAAAAAGTTAAATGAGCTGAATTTGAACACTGTGTTTGTGCTCCAAACATGAGCTTACTGCTCTTACCTCTGCTGCCACAGGGAAAGCTAGGAATCAGGTGTATTTTTTTACACTCAGTATTCTCAGTTAGAGCGTCTTCTGTGTAGCGACATGCATGAATGGGCGTTTCTTCGATGAAGGTTGTGCGTTAGGCCCAGCAAGCCAGTACGTAAAAATCTACTGCCAATCATTAGCGGACCGGAGTTCCGCTGTGGCGACCCCTAACCGGGAAAAGCCGAAAGACACAAGCAAACTGTCCGAAGTGCTGATAGCTGTGCCTTGCTACTTTGCCTATTTGTGCGAAGGAAGGCAAACCAATAGAAATAGTACTATTTTCCCATTTAAGCAGAGGTCCGTGTTTGCCCGTTGCTTAACTCTGCGCAAATGGGGAAGGCAGTAGCAACAGTTTTTAATGTCATAAAATATATGACACAATATAGTATGAACACTGTGACATCTGTCAGCTTTTTCTCCCATAGCATGTATGCATAACTACTTCTCAAATTCAAGTTGTATTCAGTAAATGTGAATCTCACATGTGCAAACACTTTGCCATCATGTGTACAAATCAGTTTCTCAGTGATGCGCTATGTTAAGAGGTGTTTGGGCAATAACCATAGTAATAAATGTCAAGTTATTCTTCATCCCATCAAAAGGCATTTAAAAATGCAACAAAAGGGAAGGGTACTTATTATTCACTTAACACATATTTACTAAGACTTGTGTGCCCTGCACCCATGCACTTGAAAATGGATGTGTCAGTAATAGGTCTAATGTCAACTACAATACAGAAATAAAAAGCACAACTGTATTTTTTACATTTGTTAAAGCTCTATACTGACACTAGACACTGAAATTGTCTTAAACATGTCTTACTGTGGACATCATTTCATCATAATATAAACACTCATACATCAACACTTGCATTCATGCTGTTTACAAAATGTGTGTGTGTGTGTGTGTGTGTGTGTGTGTGTGTGTGTGTGTGTCTGACTAAGCGTGTTATGTACACAACATATTGAGAAACAGGTACATGTATGTTCAGTTCTGCAACTTGCATTCATGACAGTTTATTGCATATAACGTAAGAAGCTGTCTTTTAAATTATTTGCGCACATTGCAAGCATAAAAGCAAATCCAAAGTCTACACTTTGCACATCAGTCTCATAACAGTGCATGTTATCTGCAACATAATGATTGTCATCCTGTATAAAGACCACTATGACAAGGAAAAAAAAAATCATACTTCATTAATGGCATGAATGTTAACCACTGTGTTCCTCAGCTGGAATAAATAGGTAAAGGTTCAAATTACACAGACAAATTGTGGGTGTGTCTGTATGTGTAACCATGTATGTGCATAGTCAGAATAGCATGAGTCTGTGTCCTTCTGTCATCACTGTCATGGAGAACATTTTTTACAGATGTTCATGACTACACAGCAGTTTCATACAGCCCTCCCAACATACAGTGATGATATTATCTGTTGTAAAGTGTTCTGCGACAGTATAAAAGTCAGACTTGTGCCATGGCACTTAAGTTAAGTACTGTGTGCTCTAGCTTGTATAACTAGCTAGCTAGGGGTTCTAATCTCACTGCAGTCAACTTGTGTGTGTATGTGAGTGTATGTGCATAGTCAGAAGAGGATGAATCTGTGTCATACTGACATCACTTGGGTCTCATTGAGAAAAACATTTTACAGTTGTACATGACTACACAAAATCTTATGCAAAACAGTTTGGCTCCAAAAAAGGGGTGATAAGGTGATGTCCTTCTATTCATATGCTGCAGTATTCATCACATTAGGGAGTTTGCCTCCGGCTGACTCGTACTTCCAGTCAGCATACAAAAGTCTAAATGCTATTGTAAGGTATGTGCGATGCCACACATCATGTCACATATGTTGGCCATAAGGAAACATCGGGTATAAAGCAGACGTCAGCATGTACCAACCTCAGAACTTTTCTGCCACCTGTTCGATTGCCTGCTGTAGACTTTCACTCACTAGATTAGTGGTTCAGATAAGTACTCCGTAAGGTTTTTTCTTTCTTAAAATTTTTGGCTGCTGTTTGTTTTTTGTGTGATTTCACATCAACTAGGAAGGGCAAGTGTCAGTGTGGGTGGCAGATTCTACATACGGACTCCCATGACCATTGCTTGTTCTGTCTAGGCCCAGACCACAGCCATATGGCTTGCGCTATCGGTAACGCATTTATCCCCAAAACCCTTAGGAGCCGTTTAGCTTCCCTTAAGCTTTACTTAGAGAACCAACGTCTTAAACGTTTAGCATGTGAGATGGAGGTTACGTCACTCCCTTCGGATGAGCCACAATCAAAAAAGGCCAAGAAACCTTGGCCTGATCTTCCTACTGCACCCTCTCTTCCAGGCATTCCTCCCAAAGCCAATGTAGTTTCTTTGGCCATATCGGAGTCGGTGGATGTCCCTTTGGTGGGTACCACAGAAGAAGCCCTGAAGGAGTCCCACCAGCATGTCTGCAAGGGAATTGACTCAGGTGAAAGCAAGGAACCACAGCTTGTAATTTCCAATGGTCCACATGGCATCACCCAAATCACTGTGTGGGAGGATGTGCATGTGGACATCATGGAGTGCAGGCCGACGTCAGGCCCATCCACCTTCTGTCACATGGAAGCTCCCAAGAAGAAAAACATAAAAACTAAGCACTTTGCTCCTGTTCCACAGAAAGAAGCTCCTGATTGGCCGGCCTTTTCACAAAGCCTGTTCAATGCCTTCATGGCCCTGCATCAGCCTTCTCCTTCTTCTGTTCCCCTTCAGGCCTTCTGTCCATCCACTTTCTTCAAGAGGATGTCTGCTGACACCTCCTCAGTTGAAGAGGAATCTTCAGGAGATGCGTCTTTGGAATAATCCACCCATATAGCTTCTCTTCTGGGTTATTTTCTCCAGAGAAGGAGTTTAATGGTACGGATTCCTCTGGAGAGGATATTACCTTTGGGGAAACTGTCTTGATAATGTAAGAATTTTTCAAATTAAACTGCTGTCAAGTTCCGGGCATACAAAATTATGATCTCTTGCAAATGGATTCTCCATCCGGTTCTTCCATTCCTTTGGTTGTGCCAGCCTTATTGGATGCCTTTATAGCCACATCTAAATGCCCAGACTCTCATCCTCCTGCTCCCAAGTGTCCTGTTAGGTTTTACAAGGTGTCTGAGGACTTCAAGTTCCTCTTCAAAGTCCCTTCTGCAGACCCAGCTACCATATCAGTTTCAACTGATAAGGCATTTTATATTCCTGCCCTCTTCCTCTTTACTACCCTCTGATAAAGAGACCAAAGTAATGGAGAGACTGGGAAAAAAAAGTTTACACCTCTGCCACTCTGGCCTTCAGGGCAATTAATTATCAGACCCACATGACTAAATACTCTCTAGCTCTCCTGTCAGATGCACAGATGCAGGAAAGCTCCTCTCAGAGCTCCCAAATTCTCCTACCAAGGCTAAGCCATCTGCCATCCTCAACCCTTCTGCCTAGATTACTAGGCATTCTGTCAGGTGCAGTTATGATGCTGCAGATGCCTCAACCAGGGTGGCAGACTCTGGGTAAGTCCTGAGGAGCTATTCCTGGCTCAGGTTACAACCCCTTCCTGATGATATCAAGGCCAAACTGATGGGTGCCCCTCTGGACAATAAATCCTTATTTGGCAGCTGGGCTGCAGACCTTTTCAAATCCTTACAGGAAAAAGGCAAGGAGCTCCAGGACCTAAAACATATCCTTGTTTCTCCTGTTCCTAGGTTCCAGAGGAACTACTCAGCAAAGACTACCTTTGTTAGGAAACCAGTTATGACTTCTTACTCTAAAAGTAAAAGTGGCCCCAGGAAACAAGCTTCTTCAAAGTCTACACCATCCACACTGTCTCAGAAACAGCCCTGTCATTCCCACTCTAAACCTGGTAGCCTGTGACTATCTGCCTCTAGGACCATCCATTCCTCTGTTCCTTTGCCTTTTTCTCTCTTCCTGCTTGGAATCTGATAATCTTGGACTCTTGGCTCCTCTCGATCATCCAAAAAGGATACTTCATGACTCTGGAGACTTCTTCCCTCCTTCAGAGGTATCCCACAACCACCAAAAGATCAATTAGATTTTTTCCCTCAAATCATTTCTGGTCTTCTCTCCCAGGGAATAATTCAAGAGGTTCCCTCCTCTAAACTGGGAAAAGGATTTTACTCCAGAGTGTTTCTGGTTCCCAGGAAGATATGGCCCTTGGAGACCCATCCCAGACCTTTCCCATTTAAATACCTTTCTAAAAGTTCCCTCCTTTCTGATGCTGGCTTTGCCCACTCTTCTATTCCTTATTCTTCCCCAAGCATTCATGCTGTCTTTGGACATCAAAGATGCCTACCTTCACATCTCTGTTCATTCTCGGTTCAGGAAATTTTTACATTTTTCTGTTGCTTCCTCACATTTTCAGTTTTGTGCTTTGCCCTTTGGTTTCTTTATGGCACCAAGGGTCTTCACAAAATGCTTGGCTCCTGTCATAGCTTATTGCAGACTACAGAGAATTCAGATTTTCCTCTTACCTAGACGATCTTCTTATCGAGGCCCAGTCCTCAGACCTCCTTCAGGAAAATCTTTCTTTCAAAATTTCCCTTCTGGAGAGTCTAAGCTTCACAGTAAATTACCAGAAGTCCTTTCCGACCCCTTCACAAGACCACATTTTTCTAGGCTGGAGGATCTAAACAGACAGAATGCTAGCCTGTCTGCCCATGGACAAGGTGCTGTTCCTTACCTCCTACTTCCAGAGCCTCTTACACCTTCAATCTCTGACTGTCAGGGACTTCTTATGGCTCCTAGGATTTGTGGCATCCACAATTCCCATGCTCCCCTTGGCCAAGTTACACATGAGGAAAATTCAGTGGTTTCTAAGGACAATGTGGAGGCAGCACTCCCACCCTCTGTATTTTGTTATTTCCCTCCTGGCTTGCCTAAAAAAGAAGTTGGATTGGTGGATTCTTCAGGTTATGAAAAATCCAGGTCTCCCCTTACAGCCACCTCTTCCCTCTCTAGACTTGCACACAGATGCTTCAGACACAGGATGGGGTGCAATTCTGCATTCCTGGAGGATCAGAAATGTCTGGTCTGCAGCCCAGTCAAAGGAACATATCAGCATAAAAGAGATGACGGCCCTGATTTATGTTGTACAAATCTGCAAAGCCAAGCTTACTGCAAGGGGTACTATGGTGGTTCACAGGCAATGCCACTGTCCTCTGGTAAGTCAGCAAACAGGGGCAAACTAAGTCTTACCCTCCTATGCAGGCTAGCCCAACATGCCTGGGAGTTAGCCTTACAAAGCAAATTTTCATTTCAGGGGGTTTACATTCCTTCAGCTCAGAATGTTGTGGCAGACACATTAAGCAGGTCCATGACCCAATCTCACGAACGGATGTTACACAGGGATGTGTTTCTGGACCTGGTCCATCATTGGGGTACACTTCAGGTAGATCTCTTTGCCTTCCACCATAAAGAGACAACTTCCCAATTTTTTCACCATGGTCCCACATCCCCTGGCCTGGAAGGTGGATGTCCTATCGTTCTCTTGGAAGGGGATGTTTCTGTATGCATTCCCCCTTCCCTCTTCTCCAAAATATCCTTCTGAAGATTCAGCAGGATCAACCAAAAATATTGCTGGTGACTCCCTTTTGGCCAAGATAGCACTGGTTCCCCCTCCTGCATTTAGCCAGGGGCAGTC
The DNA here is from genome assembly GCF_019279795.1 of Protopterus annectens. Taxonomy (NCBI): domain Eukaryota; kingdom Metazoa; phylum Chordata; order Ceratodontiformes; family Protopteridae; genus Protopterus; species Protopterus annectens. The sequence continues at coordinate 755,517,161 of NC_056734.1, forward strand.
ACCACAAGTTACCCCACAACATGGACCTACTCACACAGGACAAGGGAACTCTAGTACATCCACAGCTGTCAACTCTAAACCTGACTCTGTGGGTGATAGGTTTTAATTCCCTTTAGACACTTTTTTTCAGAGGACGTGCTTCAAGTTCTGCAGGAGGCCAGAAAACCCACTACTAGGAAATCCTGTGTTTCCAAATGGAAGAGGTTTTTTTCCATCTGGTGTCTCAAAAAGGATCTACAACCACTGTCAGTGGATATCCTGCCGGTTTTGTCCTATCTGTGAACTGATGAAGGGTGGCCTGTCCTGTTCTTTTGTGAAAGGCTCACCTTTCAGCTATCTCAGCTTGTCTGCTCCTTTAGCCAATAGGTTAGAAATTAAACTGTTCCTTAAAGTTGTCCTTCATATTAGACCACGAAGGAAGCCAGTTCCCCCTTCTTAAGATCTCAATTTTGTGTTGGAGAAACTTACCCTGGCCCCTTTTGAGTCAGCAAGTTCCTCTTCCCTGCAACATTGCACATGGAAAACTGTTCTGCTGGTAGCCATTACCTCCGCCAGAAGGGTCTCTGAGCTGCAAACTCTGATGTCTAATTCCCCCTTTACTGTCTTCCACAGAGACAGGGTGTCTTTGTATACCAATCCCTCCTTTATGCCCAAGGTGGTTAATGAGTTCCCTCAATCAGTCTATCAACCTTCCCACCTTGTTCTTTTCCCCAATCCCCCAATGAGAGGATTCTGCACACTTTGGATGTACACAGACAACTCTGATACTATCCGGACAAAACTAAACCTATCCAGAAAGCTGAAAGTCTGTTTGTGTCCTACCATCCAAAGACCCTGGGTCAGCCAGTTTCCAAGCAAACTATCTCTTCCTGGATTTCTAAAGCTATTTCCTTCTGTTATTCAAACCAGTGTAAATGCCTTTCTTCTCCTGTGAGGGCACATTCTACTTAGAGCATTGTCTTCCTCTGGGGCCTTCTTTAAAGATTTGGACACTTCCTCTATCCTGGAGGTATCTACCTGGTCCTCTGTTCTATCACTAAAATTTACAAACTAGATTTCATCTCCATGTCCAGGGTGGGGTTGGCCAGAGCTATCCTAAATGGTTTTGTAGAATAAGCTTCTGCTTCTCCAGATCTTTGGCATTCTCCCTAATGTGATGAATACTGCAACATTTGAATAGAAGCACATTGAACAGTTGTGTAAAATCTTACCATAACCATAGATGTCTTCTCTTCTATATGCTGCAGTATTACTTTACCCACCCTGCCTTCCCCCGATGCTTGCCCGATCCCTCGGTGACATGTTTTCTTACCTGGTGCTTGGCATCATTAAGTTCTGAGGTTGGTACGTGCTGATGTCTGCTTTATACCCGATGTCTGTTATGGCCGACATATGTGAGATGATGTGTGGTGTCGCACGTACCTTACAGTAGCATTTAGACTTTTGTATACTGGCCGGATGTACAAGTCAGCCGGAGGCAAACTCCCAAATGTGATGAATACTGCAGCATATAGAAGAAAAGGACATTTATGGTTATGGTAAAATTTTATGCAACTATTCTTTCTAATGACATCCAGGTAATACTGGATACTGGAATCAAATTAGATTATATTAAAAAACAACTGTGTAAACCGGATCCAAACAAAGCACAGGAGGAGACGGAATTAGTAACAATGACCTAAGAACACTTCAGCAAGAACTTACTGTACCATTATATTTATTATTATTATTTATTATTCACTGGATTATATAAATATGGGGAGATTCTTCAAGATTGGAGACATGCTCTTATTAAACCTGTCTTTAAGGGAAAGGAGTAGGACAAACTCAGAATCATATAGACCCTTAAGTCTACTTTCATGCTGTTGAAAAATAATGGAGAAGGTAATATTGGATAAGTTATTGTCAGAACTGGATAGTTTGGGACTTGAAACCATATATCACCATGCATATGTTGAAAGTAGATCTATTACCACCTGTAACACGATGTTCTATAACAATATAATAACAGCTGTGATGTAATGTAACTTCAGCATTTGACAGGGTCATACACAAAACACTGATCAATAAATTAGAACAACTACGTATTGATGTACTCTTGATAAGATGGATAGCTGCACGGCTTACAGGTAGGACATGGTAAGTATTGTACAGCAACTGGACAGGTGAAATCCTCTGTTGCAGTCAGGTTGTCCCATAGGGCTCTGTCCTAGACCATCATTTGTTTAGATTGTATCTTTCAGACTGAACCTTTTCATCTGAGTTGTTCTACAGTCCATGCAGACGACCTGAAACTGGGAAAACTGATAACGTGTTACAGATAAAGCGTGTCTGCAAAATAACTTGACTAAATTGACCATTTGGGCACAGGAGAATAATATGCTGGTAAATACATCAAAAACTAAGCATATGAGATTTGGGAGACATAAACTGAATATTTAATACAGCACACGGTGATTGAAACTGTAAACTCATTTAAGGACCTGGATGTATGGGTAGATCCAGCTATGAGCTTTTCTAATCATATCAACCAATTGGTTAATGATAGATGTTAAGTTGTCTATCTCGCCTTCATTCTTGCTGGTTGGGTTTGGAGCCAATCCTCGGCTCCGACTCGGCCATCTTCAATAGCTCGAGAGCTGTTTACTGGCTCGAGGCTACCCCATATCCCATGATGCCTGGCGCTAGCTGCCCAGATCTCGTTTGCCGCTTCAGACTGCGAGGTTGTCTTACTGGCTCAGGCTCGTATCCTTTATTGTATTTTTACTAATTTTACTACAGTTTTTTCTTTATAGTGTACTTGATTACTTAGTTGTACAATTCCCCAAGCTAGATTCCCTAGATAGCATTTATCCCTCTTGTTTTTCTTGAAAACTCGTTTTACTTAGAAAGTTTTCCCCACCCCTCCCCCTCCCTACCTTTAGTGGTAACCGTTTAAGTTAGAGGCTAACCCTTTTTGTTTTATTCTAGTTTAAAAAAAAAAAAATATATATATATATATATATATATATATAAAATATAGATCGTTTTAGGCCGTAGTAGTAGACTTACTTAGTTCTTTTAGTGTGTGTTAGCTGTATAGTTTAGTTAGTTATACCTGCTAACTTGTTTTTTGCTTGTGTGTGTGTGTGTGTTTTCTCCTTGGTCTGTGTGTGTGTGGTAACATGTCCAAGGATACTAAAGTGTCCAGATTCAAGAAGTGTGACTCATGCTGTCAGAAGATGTCTCTGACAGATGGTCACACTTCTTGTGTCTACTGTCTGGGCGCGGTGCACCTCCAAGACTCTTGTTCGGTCTGTCATGCTTTCAGCCCAAGGGTCCTGCAGGAGCGCAAAAATAAGTTAATCCTTCGGGGTTTGCTTAAGCCACAGGATTCACCGGCTAAGGCTCAGCCTGCGAAATCCTCCAAGCCACCCAAGTCTTTGGCTCCAAGTTCTGAGCTGTCATTGGGTGAAGCACCACCATCCGCCTCGGCTCCGGCTGGAGCCGATGTGCCTCCCTCACATTCAGCTCCAACACGAACTTCGGAGCCGTCCGTGAGTCGAAAAAGATCTAGGAGCGCAGTCATAAGTCCTCTCACTCCTCTCGGTCCTCCAGACTTTCAGATCATGATTTGGAGAGAGTGGTCAGCAGGTTGCTGAAATCGCAGGCCCTAGCAAAAATGTTGTCCAGCCACCCTCATCAGGTGTTGGCTCCGTCCACTTCTGCAAATATTCCTCCTCCGACTCCTCCCTTGAGTTCGGAGCCGGAGTTCGTTGGGGTTCGAGTCATGGAACCGTCGGCTCCGATACCTTCTCATTCGGTTCCATCGTTGGCTCCGATCCCATCCTTGGTGCCGTCATTGGAGGGATCTGGTCACCAAGACTTCCTCGTCGGCTTCGAGGGGGGCGAGTGGCATCGGACCCTTGTCCGACCCCGCTCTCCCTCTCGGAGCTTCGGCGCAGGTGAGCTTCGGCTCCTACATCGGCTTCGGAGCCGTCCCCCTCGGTGCGGAGAGGGATTCTGATTTCTTCAAAACCGGAGTCTTCTCTGCGTCTGGGCAGGGACGACTTCGAGGTCATGAGGAGTGTCCTGGCCCCTGAGCCAGTGCCACGATCAACCCCATCTGCTCCTCCCCCTATGGTGCCTGCATCTGCCTCTGCCCCTCCTCCTGACCCCAAGCGTGGGGAACCAGCGCTCCAGGGCACCCCTTTGGGTGCTTCTTCCTCTTCCGAGGCCTCCCCTGATCACTCAAAGGAGCCACCTCGTAAGAGGAAGTGCAAGAGGAAGCACGTTGACTCCCCTGAGTCCGTCACATCAGATACTGACTTAGAGGATTCGGAAGGGTCCCCGAGATCCCCCTCTGAAGATGTCTCCTTTTCAGACATCCTTGAAATCCTTAAGCAGAGGCGGAACTGGAATACCCTAGCCCCTTCTGAGGATGAGTCGGTATTTCTGGACACGTTTGGTTCCCGACCCTCCACCTCCTGGGTGTCTCTGCCTTTCGACCCACTTATGTCTGTGGTGGCTCGGAAGGCGTGGTCAGCTCCAGACACAGTGGAACCAACCCCCAGGAGACCTGCTAAATTTATAACTGCACCTCAAGACAAACAGTTTTTATCTAAGGGCGTACCTGTTGATGCCATGGTGGTAGCAGCAGCCACAAAGAAGGAGTTGGCAGAAACTTTGTCATCTGTCCATCCTCCTAACAAGGAGTCTAGGACTATGGACAGATATGGGAAGTGAATATTTGCTTCAGTGACCTTCTCGATGAAGTCTCTGAATTATTTGTGCCATTTCACCCGCCTTCAGAGGGATCTCCTTAAAGAGCTTGGAGATACCCTCCAAGATCCATCAGCTGTGGGGGCTCAAGCTAAGGTGGCCTCCCAGCTGGCGACTCCGAATTCAGTTGTTAACTCCTCCATGAGGCTCATTTCTTATGCAGCCGATGGTGCGAGTAGAGCCGCAGGCACAGGTGTCGCCCTTAGGAGGCACTCATGGATGCGGCTATGTAATTTTGCGGAACCCTTCAGAGCGTCTTTCACCAATACCCCCTTTGATGGCTCCGCTCTCTTTGGACCACAGGTGAAGGACACACTAACCAGGTGTGAACAGGAAGGCAAGACCCTCTCTGCTGTGGGAGTCCGTTTTTCCACTCCTTCCAGACCATACCCCAAGGGTCAGAAGAGTGGAAAAATGTGGTTCCGTAAATCCCAGGGAGCCTTGCCTGACACACGTGGTGAGTTCCCCTCCAGGGGCAGAGGAGGGAACAATAACAGAAGCCGCTCTCGTGGCAGGGGGGGTCCGCAGAACCAGGGCAGCAGAGAATCCTTCTCTGAGAAGCCTTTTCAGCATCCCTGAAGGGTTGCCCGGCTGCCCGCCTCTGGAGGCAGTCGGGGAAGACTTTCGCTGTACCCCAAAGCCTGGCAGAATCTAATCAAGACAAGTGGGTACAGTCAGTCATATCCGGAGGTTACAGAATTCCCTTTGCTCAACCCCCATTATCGTCAAACAAGTCCCTTCCAGATGTTCCACCCAATCTAACTGACCAAGCAGCCAAAGAAATTTCAAAGCTGCTACACAAAAGGGTCATCCAGGAAGTCCCAGCAGACCATATCAGATCCGGAACTTACTCAAGGTTCTTTTTGGTACCAAAAAAGACAGGGGACTGGAGACCCATTCTGGATCTCAGCAGACTAAACAGGTCTGTACAAAGAACAAAGTTTTGGATGGTCACACTACAGTCCATTCTACCCTTCCTGAGTCAGGACAATTGGATGTGCTCTATAGATCTTCAGGATGCATACTACCACATCAAAATGCACAGGTGCTCCAGAAGATTCCTTCGCTTCCGGCTGGGAGCCAGTCATTATCAGTTCAAAGCTCTGCCCTTCAGTCTCACCACAGCCCCCAGGGTGTTCACCAAATGCATGGCAGTGGTTATGGCTCACCTGAGATGCCAGATTTTCCAGGTGTTTCCATATCTAGATGACTGGCTCCTCACTGCTACTACCAGGCATCACCTCCTGCAAGCCAGAGACCACACTATCAAAACTTGCTCCAGGCTAGGTATCACAATAAATTTCGAAAAATCTGCATTGTTGCCCTGTCAGCATATCACTTATATAGGTGCAAATCTAAATACCAGGAACATGTTTGTGAACCTTCCACTAGACAGGGTATCACTAATTCGCCAACAGGTACAGATTTTATTAGCATGCAAAATGATTCAAGTCAGGTTCATCCTCCGAACACTGGGTTCCATGGCATCAGCAATTCTTCTTGTCCCCCTGGCCCACTTTCACATGAGAATCCTCCAGTGGCTTCTATTCACACAGTGGTCCTTCCAACAGCTTCCCATGTCTCACAAGATTAGGATCACAGAAGCATGCAAGAAGCACCTCACTTGGTGGATGGTCTCCCCATCAGTGTCCCGGGGCAGACCATTTGTGCCATCCCCTCCAGACGCCACAGTGACCACGGACGCCTTCCTGATAAGGAGGGGGGGGGCATTATCAGGGCAGGACAGTCCAAGGCACCTGGCAGCCTCACAAATACCATTTGCATATAAATGTCTTGGAGATGAGAGCCGTGCTTTTAGCGTTGCAAGCCCTTCAGGACTCTCTCCAACCCGGGACCATTGCAATTCAAACGGACAATATGTCAGTGGTATGGTACATCAACAAGCAGGGCGGAACCAGATCCTATCCTCTATGTCGAGAAGCACTCAGACTCTGGCAGTGGGCGATCTCTTCCCAACGTTTTCTGATCGCAACACACATCCCTGGGAGTTCCAACATCATTGCAGACAGGCTCAGCATAGCATTTCTCATGCCTCACGAGTGGTCTCTGAATCAGGTAATTGCAGAACAAATCTTTCGCAATGGGGTCAGCCTTGCTGCGACTTGTTCGCCACACCTTTCAACAGCAAGTGCAGCAATTTCTTCTCCCACTTCCCGGCCACTCCCCCAGAGACGCTCTAGTCCATGATTGGCCTCAGGGACTTCTTTACACCTTTCCTCCGTTTCTCCTAATACCCAAACTCATACAGAGAGCAACTGCGTCGGGTTGCAAAATGATCCTCATTGCCCCTTACTGGCCTCGACAGATATGGTTCCCATTCCTGCATCATTATCTTCTCGAGCAGCCTTGGATTCTGGATCCCATTCCAGATCTACTGATTCATCAATCGGGCAGACTGCATCGATGCTCACAGCTTGGTTGCTCCACTTCCAACCTTAGCCAGGCTTCCTAATATTTCCTCCTCTGTGCAGGAAATTATTATCTCATCGCACAAATCCACAACTAGGAAAACTTATGCTAGCAAGTGGAAACTTTTTTCTTGCTGGGCAGAGGCTAAGAATATAGATCCGTTTTCAGCCCCTGTCCAAGAGATTCTGGAATTTTTAGCAGAACTGTTTCATTCTGGTTCTGCTTCTGCTACAATCAGGGTTCAGTTAGCTGCCATTTCGAATTTTCACATTGGGTTGTCTTCTAATAACATCATGTCTCATAAGCTGTGTAAAGCCTTCCTCAAAGGAACCACTCTGCTTAGGCCCCCAGTGAGGGATCCCCCACCTCCGTGGGGTCTAAACTTGGTGCTAGATTCCCTAATCTTGCCACCGTTTGAACCTGCAGCATCTTGCCCCTTAAGTTTTTATCCTGAAAGACTCTCTTTCTGGTAGCCATTACTTCTGCCAGACGTGTTTTGGAGCTTCAGGCTCTATGTATTCGTCCCCCATACTTAGTTTTCCATAACAATAGGGTCGCTATAAGGACCAATCCTTCCTTCCTTCCTAAGGTCTGTACACAAAATAATTTGAATCAGTCCATAGACCTTCCTGTGTTCTTTCCTAATCACACCAATAACGCAGAATATAAATTGCACCAGTTGGATATTCACAGACAGCTGCTTTTTATTTGCATAGGACAAAGGACATCAAGAAGTCGGATCAACTCTTCCTTTCCTATGCTGAGGGTAGACAGGGCCTTCCGGTCTCAAAGGTAACATTATCTATTCTAGGTGGTTGTCTCACATTATTTCATTCAATTACCAGCTGAGAAACAAAAAATTATCTACCAAACCTAAAGGCCACTCTACTAGGGCATTGGCTACCTCGGTGGCCTTCCAATCTACGTTGCCCACAGAATCTATCTGTGCAGCTGCTACGTGGACTAACCCACATACCTTCATTTCTCATTACAAATTAGACATTGCTTCCAGAAACAGGGCTGATTTTGGTTCCACTGTTCTGAAGAGTCTATTCCATTGAGCCACCCAGGATAGTAGGTGCTGGGGACGCTGTTCCAACCAGCAAGATTGAAGGCGAGATAGACAACTTAACATAAAGAAGTTATGTACCTACCGTAACGTTCCATGTTAGTTGTCTTCTTCTCGCCTTCTTTCTTGCGTCCCACCCTCCATCCCCCTATCCTAGTGGATCGAGAGGAGCTCCCTTATTCAGATTTCATTGGCTGAACCTTCTCTGGTTATCCTTTCTGCTTAGATAGCTTTATAGTTAGGTCCAAGGGGTTACTAGGGCAGAATTCTTCCTTAGTTATGTCTGGAATAGCTTTTTCAAATGAGATCTGGGTAGCTAGCACCAGGCATCATGGGATATGGGGTAGCCTCGAGCCAGTAAACGACTCTCGAGCTATTGAAGATGGCTGAGTCGGAGCCGAGGATCGGCTCCGAACCCAACCAGCAAGAAAGAAGGCAGGAAGAAGACAACTAGCATGGAACATTATGGTAGGTACATAACTTCTTTTTATAGAACTATAAGTTGTATAAAAAGATTTATAAAGTCTAGGAAACCAAAAATGATGGTCATTGTTAGTTACATTAGACCCAAACTTGAGTATGGAATAACAATGTAGAAACTCTATAAGAAAACATGCATGAATAAACTGGAAAGAGTACAGCAGAAATATACCAAGGGCCTCCATGTTTGTGAAAATTTAAGTTATTATGAAAGGCTAAAATTTCTGAAATTGTACAGTTTCTTTTACAGATATTTAAGAGGAGATCTTATTCAGGTATATAGGGCATTTAGAAACCGCTACCTCTGGAAATGTTTGGGGTTGTCAAAAAGTACTAGAGAATCATCAGACAACCTATGTAGAAGATTCTATAGGAATGAGACGTGTACTAATTGGGCCTCTGACAGAGTAGCTGATGCATGGAACAGACTGCCAAATTACATTAAAGCAAGTACTAGTTTAGATATTTTTTAAGAACAGCTTGGACACTTATTATGGAAACAAGTGATCTGATGTTGTTAATCTTTTTTCCATTCATCACTGATGGGTTTGGTTCTGAGCCTGTCAGAACCATGTCGGCCTAATACCAAGCTTGCGTACACCCAAAACTCTCGAGCTAAGCTGCTACCCACAATGCCGCGTAGCCATATAGCCGTGTTTCACCGAGCTCTCAAGCTAAGTGGTATATTTTTGATACATATCTCTATTTAGTCATTTTCTAAAACTTTCTAATACTTTCTCCTTTTCTGCTTTACTTGTTTAGAGTTATTTGTAACTTTCTCTTCCCTAGCTCTACCCATTGGGTAATTCTTCTTACCATCACTGGTATGCCCTCCCTTTTGCCCTTGTGGGTACCATTGTTGGTATCTTCTTTACTCTGTCTTTCCTGAATAGTTTATTAAACTTGCTGTTAGTATATTTGTAGCTGCCTTGGTCCGCCAGTTGCACTGTTTCTAAACCTTGGTGTAACAGTTGACACAACCTCGCTTATATAGGCATGTCTGAGACAAAATGATCTTCAGGGTTTAAGCATTGCACATCTTGCAATGGTAAACTCCCTAATAGCGATTCTCATGATGACTGCATTTATTGTCTGGGAGTTCCTCATCTTTCTGTTCAACCCCCCCTATTAAATCTGTCAAAGTTTCAGTCAGCGAACGCTGAATGAGTGAAAGAATAAATTGATTTTGAAAAACCTTCTTGCTTTCCCTTTCTCAGAGACCCTTTCTGTGTCGGAGGTCTCAACCCCTCCAATGAAGCACAAGAAACGTCCCCACTCTGATCCCTCTTCACCCACTGGTGATAGAGGTAAGATGCCTAAACATAAGTTCCACAAAACGTCCTCTGACCATAGAATTGCCACTTCAGCTCCGACTACTACTGTTCCGAGCTCTGCTCCAAGTACCATTACGACTCAAGCAGTCTAGGATTCTACCAGACTTTCGACGTTGGCGCCACCTTCGGCACGGACTCCTTCAGCTACGGCACTGACCTTGTCTTCGACTACACTGAAATCGGTACAGACCTCTGCCACTACTGTGGAAACGATGACATCGACTCAAAGTGCCCCATTGGCACCGAGCCCTTTTACTATACCTTTGCTTCCTGTCTCCAAATTAGAGACTATGGTGCCATTAACTCAGACACCATGGACCCGATACTCCCCCTCTTTGGATCCGTTCTTAGGTCAAATGTATAGCCCTTTTTTGGAGTGACCTGACTCCCCTTCAGGAGTATCCACAAGGTCCACCAGGAGTCTATCCGAACTTGATTTGGTGCGCCTGTTGGATCAGCTGTTAATAGCCAGAGAGATAGCAAATGTTCCAAAGACTCCTCCCCCTCTGGGACTTGGGTCCATCTCTCCTAGCACTCCGACGTATACCCCTCCTTCAGAACCGTCAGTTCCGAAGCCCATTGCTCCGATGTCTTTTCTGGAACCCCGTTCCTCGGCACCGACAGTGACTGTCACTGAGGCTTCGAGGCCACCCCTTTGGTTTTTGGCTCCAACGGAACCGTCCCTTCCTCAGACTCATGGTTGGGGGGGGGTGGAGTCCTCAATTCCAGGCATGGTTCCGGCCTTGGATCTGGGGATAACGTCTGCCCCGATCCTGCTTGAGGCTCCATCTCTGGGAGCGGGTCCGACGGAGCGGGGTGTGACCCCAGTTCTGAGGTGGTTGTTCTCGGTTCTCAGCTCCCACTCCTTTTCGGGCGGGCCTGCTTTCCGGGTGATGGAGAGGGTGCTTGCTTTGGGAACCGCTCCTCCGACATTGGAACTTCATCCTGCTCCCTCTGAGCTACAGCTACCACGAGCCACCTCCCCAGAACACCGGGAGGAGAAGTCTCAGGAAACCCCAGTTCAGGGTACCTACCATTCAGAGTCTTCCTCAAATATTCCCACTGATGAACCTCCTCGGAAGAAGGCATGCAAGAGGTAGCACATAGACTCCCATGAAGAGTCTTTGACAGAAGACATGGACTACAATGATGGGGAGGGGTCCCCACGGTCACCCCCCTGGATGATGTCTCCTTCGGAGACATCCTGGAAATATTAAAACAGAGGGGTGGCTGGAAGCCCTCCAAGCCCTCCTTGGAGGAATCTGTGTTCCTGCAGGCTTTTTCGCTCCCAGCCTTCTACCTCTTGGGTGACCCCACCTGCTGACGAGTTAATCCAGGTCATCGTGCAGTGTGCTTGGCAGAACCCTGACTCCATTGAGGCCGTTCCCCGGAGACCTGATAAGATTCTTCCCCCCTGGAAGAGCATCCACACTGCTCCAGAGGTTTGCCAGTTGACACTGTAGTGGTGGCGGCGGCCACTAAAAAGGATCTAGCGGAAGAAAGTCCTACTGTCCATCCACCCAACAGGGAGTCTCGGGCTGTGGACAGGTTGGGGAAGTGAGTCTTTGCTTCAGCAACCTTTGCTGTCAGGTCCCTGAACTACTTGGCACACTTCATGGGGCTCCAAAGAGATCTGATTACCGAACTTTCTAGATCCCTCGTGGGTCAGGTCTCTGACGAAGCATGGGACAAGGTTGCCTCTCAACTTGCTACCCTTGAATCTATTTCCAATTCGTCCATGAGGCTACTCTCCCACACAATCGAAGGGGTAGCCAGAGCTGCGGGTGCAGGCATAGTCATGGGGTGTCATGCCTGGATGCTCATCTGTGACCTCTCGGACTCCTTCAAGTCTTCCATTTTGAATGCCCTTATTGAACCATCTTCCTTATTTGGTTCTGAAGTGAAGGACATGTTAGCCAGGTGCAAGCAAGATGGAAAGACTCTGTCTGCCGTTGGCTTTCATTTTTCCAAGCCTCAACGTTCTTTTTCCAGGAACCAGAGGAGTGGGAAAATCTGGCACAAGAAATCTCAGGGTCCTTTCCGTAACGCACATGGCGAGGATTCCCCCAGAGGCAGAGGGGGTTACAGTGGTGGGCAGAGGGGGTCCCCAAAACCAAGACTCCAGAGATTTCTTCTCTGGATGGTCTTATCAACGCTCCTCTGGAAGCAGTCGGGGCTCATATTTCTCTGCACCAAACTGCCTGATGCTCTATTACAAACGATCGATGGGTGCACAGAATAATCTCCAGAGGCTACTACATCCCTCTAACCTCCTGTCCAAAATCTACAAAAAACCTTCTCGATGTTCCAACCAATCAAAGGGAAGAAGCGGCTTTAGAGATAACAAAGCTGTGTCAAAAAAGAGTCATCCAAACAGTCCCTCCAGACCAATGCAGATCCGGGTTTTACTCAAGATTCTTTTTAGTGCCAAAAAAAGAATGGGGACTGGAGACCCATCCTGGAATCTCATCCACTTAAACAAATCAGTTGTACAAACCAAGTTCTGCTGGTCACTATGCAATCCAATCTCTCATTTTTAAGGGAGGATGTTTGGATGTGCTCGATAGACCTCCAGGATGCGTATTACCACATCAAAATGGACAAACGCTCCAGGAATCTCCTTCGCTTCTGGCTAGTAGCCAATCATTGCCAGTTCCGAGCTCTGCCATTCAGTCTCTCGACGGCCTCCAGAGTGTTCATGAAATGTCTAGCAGTGGTGACAGCTCATCTGAGACTTCAACGATTCCAAGTGTTTCCATATTTGGACGATTGGCTCCTCTCCGCCCCTACCAAGCGTCTTCTGATTATGGCCCTCCGATACACCTTTTCACTAGCAGAGTCCCTGGGAATCACTCCACACTTGGAGAAATCCAACTTAGAACCTACCCAGCAGCTGGAATTTTTAGGGGCAGTTTTCAAAACACGTTCCTATCTGGTATCTCTCCCAGCTCACAGACTTTGTTGGTTAAGATTGCAAGTGCGTGTGATACTCTGTCAAAAGAAGGTGTCAGCAAGGGAAGTTCTCCAGGTTCTGGGGTCCATGGCTGCAGTCATTCCAATAGTCCCTCTGGCAAGGTTACATATGAGACTGCTACAATGGCTCCTATTGTCTCAGTGCTTTGCAAATCTTCATCCCCTAAACTCGCAGGTGCTCATAACCAACTTTTGCAAGCAAGATCTCCTTTGGTGGATGAGGCCAGAAACAGAACTTTGGTGTTGCCCCTTTTAGACCCCTCAACCCAATGCCACTGTGACTATGGACACATCCCTGATAGGGTGGGGGGCTATTTTCAGGGAAAGACATTCCAAGGCATGTGGTTGAGCTTGGCCAACCTGCATATCAATGTTCTGAAGTTAAGAGCAGCGGTGTTAGCGTTGCAGGCATTACAACCACTTCTTCCCCCTGGAACGCTTGCGATTCAGTCAGACAATATATTAGTAGTCTGGTACATCAACAAACAAGGAGGAACCAAATCCTACCCCCTGTGTCGAGAGGCCATGAGAATTTGACACTGGGCGATAGCTTCCAACCGCTTTCTAATAGCAACGCACATCCCAGGGAATTCCAACGTGATTGCAGACAGGTCGAGCAGATGCATTCTCCTTACACACGAGTGGTCTCTTAATCCAAACGTGTCGGCAGAAATTTTCAGCCGTTGGGGCCAGCCCTGCTGCGACGTCTTCGCCTCCCCTACGAACAACAAATGCAGCAGCTACTTTGCCCTCTTTCCGCGGAGGGGGAGTCCCCGAGAGACACTCTGACTCACGACTGGCCCACGAGTCTCTTCTATGCCTATCCTCCAATTCCCTTGATACATCCATTCTTAAAGAAAGCTACTCAGTTGAGATGCAAGGTGATCCTCATTGCCCCATTCTGGCTTCGTCATGTGTGGTTCCCCTTCCTCCAGCCTCATCTGTTACAGCCACCATGGATCCTGGACACTCGTCCACACTTGATTTCTCACCCACAAGGGTTGACTCACCCAAATCTGTCCAGTTTCAAGCTGACGGCTTGGTTTCTCCATTTCTGTTAGTCGCCAGGCAGGAAGCCCTTTCCTCACCTGTTTGTGATATTATTCTGGCCTCCCATAAACCATCCACTAGAAAGCTTTATAGAGATAAGTGGAATAGGTTTTCTCTATGGTCTAAAGAATGGTTGCTAGATCCCTTCCCAGCTCCGGTCTCTATCATCCTTCAATACCTCTCAGAGTTCTTTAAAAACGGAGCATCAGCCTCTACCATACAAGTCCATTTAGTAGCAATCTCCAATTTCCATAACGGATTGGAGGGCACTCCACTTATGTCCCTTCGCCTATGCAAAACCTTTCTCAAAGGAGTGTTTCACAGCAGACCTCCAATTAGACGTCCATTAGAAACATGGAATCTGTCCCTAGTACTGCAGACACTGTCTCAACCCCCCTTTGAGCCTGCTGCAAAATGTGATCTCAAATTCCTCTCATGGAAATCTCTCTTTTTGGTAGCTGTCACTTAAGCTAGATGGATTTCAGAATTACAGGCCTTATGCATCAAGAGACCATACCTAATATTTCATAAAGCTAGAGTATCTCTACGTACTAATCCATCATTTCTCCCCAAAGTGGTTTCTGATTTTTCTGTGAACCAATCCATCGAGCTCCCAGTGATTTTCCCGAACTATTCCAGTAAAGGAGAATACTGCCTACACTCCTTGGATGTGCACAGGCAACTACATTTTTACCTAGACAGTACTAAATCTATCCGCAAGACAGACCAACTTTTTATTTCCTTCTCTGGTCCAAGAATGGGATATGCTGTTTCAAAAGTCACTTTATCAAAGTGGCTCAGAGATTGTATTTCTTTTTCATATTCATGTGCAAACGAGCCTAGACCCCATAATATAAAAGCACATTCAACCATAGCTATAGCAAACTCTGTATCTTTTATCTCCAGAGCCTCTATGGACGACATTTGCGCAGCAGCCATTTGGGCTAAACCACATACTTTCATCAAACATTATAAGTTGGATATGATCTCCAGGGGAAGAGCAGCCTTCGGCTCAATGGTGCTCAGGAATGTTCTTTCACAAGGGCCACCCATGTTTCTCAGGTAGCTTGGGATTCTGTCCAATCAGTGATGAATGGAAAGAAGATTAACAACATCAGATAAAGAAGTTATGTCTTACCATAACATTCCATCTGTGTTGTTGATCATCTTCCATTTATCACACACCACCCTCCGTCCCCCACCAAAGGCTCCTGGTGGATCTCATGGGTCCTTGTGGTGTGTCAGGGTTTTTGTGCCGAAATGGCCTCTGCTTTATTTCTATATGTCTTATGCAAACTCGATCTGAGGTAACAGGAAGAAGGGCATTGTGGGTAGCAGCTTAGCTCAAGAGTTTTTGGTGTATGTGATTTTGGTATTAGGCCGACGCCGTTCCGAGCCCCCATCAGTGATGAATGGAAGAAGATCAACGACACAGATGGAACGTTATGGTAAGACATAACTTCTTTTTTTGGTATATTGGCAAGCTAGAAGGGCATTAATGTGCATGCTTGAAATATTTGTATGTATGTAAGTTCATACAGCCCTCCCTGCACCTTCTTTCCAACATACACTGATGATATCATCTGCTATAAAGTGTTCTGTAATCGTACAAAACTCAGACTTGTGCTGTGGAGCTAGCATTAACTACTGTGTTCTGTAGCTAGTGTATATAGCTAGGCAGGGTTATTATCTCACTCTGGTCAATGTGTGCGTGCGTGTGTGTTTTTTCAGTTAGTCATTCTGAAGACCATTTTAGAGCAGTATGTAAAACACTCCTATTAACGTCTCACCAGACACTGATGATATCTGCTATAAAGTGTTATCTGACGGTATGAAAGCTAGACTTGTGCTGTGGCACTAGCATTAAGTACTGTGTTCTGTAGCTGGTGAAGATAGCTAGATAGGGGTTCTAATCTCACTGCAGTCAACTTGTGCATGTGTGTTCATTCATTTTGCTATTAGTCTGGAGACCATTTTAAAACTGCATGTGAGACTACAGCTATGTCATGCACTGCAATACACTTCCTATTATTAACATACACTTATGATGTGATCCCCTCTAAAGTTCACTCTGACAGTATTACACTCGGATATCTGTGTTGGCACGAGCATTAACTACTGTGTTCTATAGCATGTGTAGCTAGATAGTTTGTGGTTCTAATCTCACAGCAGACAATGTGTGTAAGTGTTCATTCAAATATAAGTGGGTAGACAATTTTACAACAAAATGTGAGTCAGACTCCTCCCAACATCTTCTTTGTATACACTGATGCTATAATCCTCTATAAATAGCACTGTGACAATGTAAAGTCAGACATCCGTGGTGGTGCTACTGTTGCGTCATATAGAATCAAATTTGTATACCCACACTGGCGTAATATTCGTATTTGACCTCATTCAATTGCTTTGTGTGAGTAGTTGGTTGCACGATTGTGTTGCTGTTCACAAGGATTATTCAGATGTTGCCCAGCAGCATTGTGTGGCTGACAGCATTTGTGTCATTAGCTGTTCTGCATGCACCATATCCACCTCATGTGTAATGTGCCCATATATGTTATCAGAGACCTCACACATCCCTTTGCTATGATAAACATATAGGCATATGATGTGCAGCTGATATAATGATGTGAACTAGGTAGAGTTGTACGACTGTGTTAACAGTTTCACTGTGCATCATGTGATGCGTACTCAAGGTTGTATTTGGCAGTGTTCTTACAAATCTTTTTTTAAGTAAGTGCAAAATCTTAAGGGGAATACACAGCTATGCACACAGATGGTTGTGGATGACACTACCAGTACGTAACTCGTGGCAATAGACAACCCACTAGCTGGCAGATTTGGATCAAACTTCACCCCCGTGACCTCACTGCTCATCACCCAGTGTATACATACAGACATTACTCAACATATTTTGTCAAGAGAGCAGCTCATCTGTGCACTCTCTAAGTTTGAAAACACTGCATCAATGAGCCCTGACAACATCCCAGGTTGCCTTATCAATAAATTAAAACATGACCTAGCAGACAGTTGGATCCACACTTAACCACAGCCTCCAGACAGGCTGTTATCTGGCAGGATGGTGGACAGCAACAGTCATCTGTTTGAATAAGGGGGACCTTCACCCGACACAAGTAATTAGAGACCTATAAGCCTAACTAGCCTCTTCTGTAAGCCAGTGAAAAGAATCCTTGTGGACCTTATCAGCAAGGACATAAGGTAATCTTCCGACTATGTATCCAACCCATTTTTTATTCATTAAGGCTAGATCATATCTGAAATCTTGTTTATTTCTTCGAGAAGGTCAAGGCCCATGGATGAGGGACAAAATGTGCATCCCACCTAACTTGACCTGGCTGAAGCATTTGAGACCATTTCACCAACAGGACACATACTGTCAAAGTGTGTGAATTCACCTTTAGCAAGAAGCCAGTGAAAAGTGTAGTCCCACAGGGTTCTGTACTAGATCATTTCCTGTTTGGTATTTAATTCACAAAAGTCCAGGCAAACTTAGTCAGCTTTTGTCCAACCATATTTGTGAATGAGTGCAAATTGTGGACAATCCTTGAATCCAGTAATGGTATTGATATACTGCAGAAAGTATTAACTCACAGAAATGATTGGTGCCAGAGCCATAGAAATGCACTAAAATGTTCAAGAAAGCATAATTATTCCCTTTTGTAAAGCAAATACTCGAGCTAATTATAATATAGACAGCACACCCCAATGAGTAGACCCAGTGTTACATGATCTGTGTACTCAGGTAGATGATAATTGGAAGTTTGAACACCATGTGTCCACAGTGGTGACAAATCCCTTCTATGTGGCACAACTCATAAGTATGGACATGTCATTCAAGGGACATTATAATTCCATTGTATTTGTCCCTCATCACAACAATAATTGAGAAAAAAAATGCACTCCTTTTTCATGTAACTCACCACAAATCTGCAACAGCTGGAGCAACACCAGAGATTTTGTACAAGAATGATACAGGGTGTAAAAGACAAGTCCTACGTGGAAAGATTAGAAGCCATATTACTGTATTCTGTCCTCTGCAGGCTACTAAGAGCCGATTTGTGACTGCCCTACAGAGCATTCTACAATCTTGCTCTGATGGAAATGTTACACATTGATAAAACAAACTGCACAAGGGTCACCCGTTCAAAGGATGTTAAGCTAGCCTCTGACTTAATAAATCATGCTGGAGAAATAGAAACGTCTCTCAGACACTATACCTTCTCGTGAACAGACTTCCCATTCAGGTAAAACAAAGGCCTTTCCTGACCCCTGTGTCCCTCATGGATAGAGGCAGTTGGTCTTGGATAACATAGCATAGGTTCATAACTGTACACAGCTATTTAAAATTGTGAAACTCATGTTAAATATGGCTTTCATGTCATCTTGAAACATTAGCCTAGTACTCTCCTGTGACGCTATGAACCTATGAAGTCCAGTTGTGTTTTAGGTACAGCTGTAGTGTGACTGTACAGTGGCACAGATATAACAGTACATCACATTAATATTACTGCTTGATAGTTTGCATGATCTCCTATGTTTTGCATGTCAGGATTTCATGCCTGTATAACATTTTCACTGGCAATGTCAGGGGGACAGCGATCATGTGGCACTTGTCTTGAGGTTTGACATATACAGTGTGCTCCATGCATTGTTTGGTATGTGAATAATATCATAGTGACAGCTTCCTTGCTCATTGATGCTAGACTTTGGACTGCTGTAGTTTTGTGCACATGACCACAGCTGATGCATTGCCCTCAGTCTCACATACTGCTGTACCATTCACTATAACACACCACTTTTTGATTCACTCATGAATTGCAGATGCTTCAGACAATATACATTGCTATCACATGTGGCACACACATGCAATACCCAGCTGAGTGTAGGGAATCCAATCATAATAGTGTGTTGTTTATAATACCTATGTCAGCCAGGGATGCTTTAGTCATGTGTATTACATTTGGCACAGTAAGCTTGCACACATTTTGTTGTTCATACAGAACTATTCTTTTGTATGGATACCTGTTAAGAACTGATGTACAAACTTCCCTTCCAGGTGTTATACAAGATGCACGTGTGGTATGTATTTCTGTATTGCACCCAGTAAATACAGAGATCATTGACAACATTGTTGGCATGGATTTGATTGTTGCACATGTGGCTTGTGGGTTATGTGTTATGCAGACCTCTCAAATGGCCAGGATTGCCCCTGAATTCAACTCTAGGTGTAACACTGTCCCACTTAACCCCTCCAAAGACAGTTTATTTTTAGAAAACGAGTGGTGACTTCCCCTTACAGAATACTGACAGGCATTATAGTTGTACATGAATGTTCCTGCAGAACATGCATAATAAACTTGAACTCTCATATTCTGGCAATGTAATGGATTAATGTTGTTAATATTTTATAATTGATTCTGATTGTGCCTTCTTCTGTCAGCAGTTGTCCATGAGTCTGTTGTGTATGTCTCCATGGTTGTTTGTGAGGTATGCTGACATTTCAGTCATATTGAAGGAACTCCTTTTGCAGAGCTTCACAACATGCACATACCCCCTATTTTATATAACATACTTGCTAAATACCCTCTTCAGTGAGCATGTCAGCGATGTTTATATCATAACAGTTCATCTCCACTGACATGTAACCTTGTGTGACAGTCACATGTATACTATCATGTTTGATGATATAAAAATACTCGCACACGAGGTGTAAACAGTAGTGCATATTGTGCTATGTATATATGTGCTTAAGGTTATGCTACTGACTTGTCTTGGAAGTGTACATACATTAACATATCTTATCTTGTGTATATTGTCATATTTTATATACCCTCTTCATTCATTCCTGTCATTTATGTCTGTGACCATTTTAATCAACTCACTTTCCCTGCCTAGTGTATTTATGCTGCATTGTATTTGACCTTGCTGATCACCCCACATCCATTGTTTCATTATGTAAAAACTTGTTGTAGTGTACATTGGACTGAGTACACTTTTCTGTAATGCGTTGACATTGCAGTCGTTGCAGTAATTTCACACCGGTAGTCATTTTGACTGAACACGCAATTTTGCAGAGTAAGTTTGCCATAGGTAAACTTGTATGCATGATCTCTCTGCGTTTGTGCACCTGTGCATGGTTTTTTGGCTGGCAACACTGTTGCTGGACATAAAACCTTGCATGTATTCGTGTAAGTGCAATGCACGGCATGCATATGCAGTCAGCGCTGCTGCTGCTGATCACTCAGACATGTAGCTTGCACGGAGTTTGACTCCCTGGGATTAATTTTATGTGAAACATTTCTGTATTTTTATGCTATAAATCTGTGTGAAGCTATTGACTCTCTGGAATTTTTCTCTCCAAACTTCAGCTGAAAATGGACTTTCCTGGACAGCAAAATTGTATAAATACATTAGACAGTATAGCTCAGAAGATTTCTGAGATTCCTAATCAAGGTATGAGATCAGACTTCAAGAAATGCTTCATTCCCTCTCTCAAATTGCTAAACATTCCATAAAATAATGGATATGATGCCTTTAATGTAGAATCTAGAACAGCTAACATTGTATCTGTCGTCTGTAGGCATGTATGGTTAGTACTCCAAACTTTACCAGAAGATGTAAAGGATTATTTATTGAATGCTCCTCTGGATATAAATGGGTTGTTTGGGGGTCCAAACTGAAGAAACCCAATGCTCTGCACGTATGGAAAATGCACGGCCAAACCATTCACAGTAAAAACACCAGTGGCCAGCATAGAGTACACCAAGCACTATTGAATAATGATTATAACATGAATACTTTATTCAGACCGGTTTCGGCTAACCAGCCTTCTTCAGTGAAAAAGCATTTTACAAATATTACATAACATTACAATATATACACTCTCCCAACCAATAACAAACGTGGTCCAACCCAAATACTACAATACATTAAATATTAATGAGACAACATTGTAAATCAAAAAAATAATATAAATAATACATATAAATGTAAAAGTTACACAATATACCAAAAAGGTTTTTGTATATGCAAAAGTTTATAAACATACTGGGCCGGATTCATGAAGGCTTGCACGGAGTCTAAGAGTAGTGTAAGACTGCATGCAGCCTTCGCGATCGAGGAACAGCCCAAAGTCCGTGTAAGAGACAAGCTAAAACGGCTCTTACACGGAGTGGGCGTGGATAAACTAATCACCTCACTTGCAGCCGAATAGCATGCAAATGAGGATGATTAGCGATCCAGGAAGCCCAGAACAGCCCGTGTAAGAGCCGTTTTAGCTGCAGAAATGTACTCAGTTGACAACTGAGTACGTTTCTGCAAAAACTGCAATGGAGCCATGTCAGCTCCAAAGGGTGCATATGTGTCAGGCAGCATGCCAATGGCCAAATATGTGGCCATTGGCAAAGTAACCTGATGCAAATATGCCGATGTTTAAACCCAGCGCAGCCCCGCGCAAACGGGCTGCGCTGTATAGAACATAAAAACGAAGGTTTTAAACCTACAAATGTAGGTTTTATGCAATACATGGAATGTCAATGCAGGGACCAGCAGACCAAAACCAACATGGCCACCGTGTAGTGGTTGCTAAGGGGGGAAGCTGAGTCTAAGACATGTAACTAAGCATTAGTAGGCAATCTGATGCAAATGAGTGTAAGGATACTGAATTCCACTGTCACATAGCAAATGAGCACAGTCTGAGTAGTGTAAGAGTTACAGAAGGGGAGGAACAGAGTAGGAGATAGGTGACATCACAGGGGAATGGTAGAAAGAAATGCAGTTCATTGGAGGTCAGAGTTACATGACAGATGTCAGACAGATATCATGGAAAGAGGTGTGCCACTAACTAAGCATGAGAAAGTCAAGAAATGGAAGGTGTACACTGTTGCCTACACCAAAGTTTCTTGCTGAATGTGTATCTTGCGACGCAGCGCGCCATGAAGCGTGTAAGGCAGTGTGCGCGTGTAAGGCAGACTGAGCATGTGGGAGCGTGTTGGGAGATGTTTAACACTGTTTATGCGTGCACGCATTTTAATCTGAATAAGCAGATTCTGAACCGTGTAAGTATGTGTGCGCGTGTAAGCCACTGTGAGCGTGTTTCTGCTGGTTTACACACGGCTCCACCCTGAGGAAACAGAAAGGAAAAAGGAAGCAACAGATTTAGTAGGAAGCTAGCAGGGAATACTGCTGGAGCTAGTAGGTGAAAACAATTAGATGCAGGCAATTACACAGGCAGAATAGTAGCCCAGCCCAGCACTTAAAACTCTGCAAACAGCAGTGCAGGATGTTTCTCTCAAGAGACACTGCAAGACAGGAGTTAAGTTATCAGAAGTGAAAACTGAAAAAGCTGAACTCAGAGCAGAAATGTTAGGGGCTGCCATAGCTGTCATAATGAGACATAGGCAACTTGCTGAGGGTGGTGACAATGCAGATGGTGCCAGACAACCCACAGTGAGGAGACGGAGAAGAGTGTACAGGCCCAGGGTCACCTTCCACGGGTTACATGAGCTGGAGATAGTAGAGCACTATAGAGTGGACAGAGACCTCCTGCAGCAAATAGTGGAGCTGTGCAGGCCATGCCTCACACACAGAACTAACAGAGGGGAACCCATCCCAGTGGAAACCAAGGTATGTGTTGGCCTAAGAATACTAGCAACAGGTACCTTCCAGAGACCAACTGGTGATATGATGGGGATATCACAGGCATCAGCCTCCAGGGTACTGCACCAGTTCCTGGATGCCATGTCAGCACATGTCGGTGATCATGTATATTTCCCCAATGCCCGTGAGGTATTGGCCAGCAATATGCGTCTCTTCCAGCAAATAGCGGAATACCCTGAGGTAGTGGGTGCAATAGACTGCACGCACATATGCATCAAAGCACCAGCCGGTGAGCGGGGTAGGGCATACATCAACCACAAGGGCATCCCCTCCATCAACTGCCAGGTCGTGTGTGATGCCCAGGGCATAATAATGAATGTGTGTGCTGGCTGTCCTGAGAGCTACCATGATTCCCACATCTGGCATTTGACGCAGCTGTACCAGACATTTGCCAATGGGGACATCCCGCATGGACACTTAGTGGGGGATGCAGGTTATGCACTGGAGCCGTGGCTGATGACACCTATCAGAAACACACACACACCTGAACAGGAACGCCATAATGAGGCACACGCACAAACACGTAATGTAATAGAGCGTGTGTTTGGGCTGCTCAAGTCACGGTTCCGGTGTCTGGACACATCTGGTGGAGCCTTGCAGTACACACCAACTACATGTACCCAAATTGTCATGGTATGTGCTATGCTACATAATATGATCTTGCGAAAACAGCTGCAGCAGGACCAGCATAGGGCCGGGCCATACAGCCCCCACCATTGCCAAGGCCATCACAGGTAGAGCGTGATTCAGAGGAGGAACAACCTGAGCCTGCCCCAGTAGGCAGAAGGAGGCGTGCCCAGTATGCCCTGGCCTTGGCAAAGAGGCAACGCATAGCACATACACTGGCTCAGTAGGAACCCTGGGAATGATACCCCTCTCTGACTCACTCATATAGTAACAGGGATGCCTAACATGACACAACCTGCTCTCAAACATGTACAGGGAAGTGTAATATGCACATCCGACAGAGGCAGCCCTGCAGAACCACCTGAGGCATGAATGCTATGTGTTAAGTAATGTAACACCATGTACTATATGCACACCTGAGGACCCTGACTAACATCCTACCCTCACCAAGCATCATGCCACAACATGACAATGAGATGATCAAGTGCAATAATTGACTGAAGTATCGCAGTTAGTCAAAGGGGATCCAATGTGTGCCAGTCTGGGATGACATGCTGAGCATGACATGATGCACCACCTGCTAGGACTGGCGTGCACCTATCAGTGCAGGCCGTATGGATACTGGCAAAGGCTGTTGTTACCCACAGTGTGCCCTGAATAGGTAAGGCTCAAAACACAAACCTATCTCCATAGGTATCAGAAGGGATAAGAATAAGATAAGGGATAAGTCGAAACAGCAAGATGCATGCAGTCTAAACTCACCCAGTATGAAGAATGCTGATATCTGCGCTGTAACAGAAAACTGAGTCAAGGCTCACAACAGCACCCTAACACTACCAGGTTACACCTCATACTGTCCTGTACAGCCTCAAAACATGGAACAAGCTACAAAAGGAGAGTGACTAGCAAGAATTGTCAAGGATAACCACACCCCCATGTTGGTACCACAACAAAAAGCAGCATGGACTAGCCATGGTGAAGTAACAGTGGCTAAAACTGCCCCCCAGTTTATAGCCTGCTACAGACTACTGTCCCAACACCAGGAACTGCACCTGGCCTATGCTGGAATACATGAATATATCAAGTCCTCCAAACCACATTATATTGGGTGACTGAAAATACCCAGACATAGACTGGGAGCATTATACTAGCTCCAACAGTGTAGGACAAAAGTTCATAGAATCAATAAACCAAAAGGCCCAGGAGCAACGTAACACTCCCACAAGAGGGGTAAGCATACTGGATGTGATAATCAGCAACATGGGTACTGGATGGCAAGATGAGAAGTGTATTGCTCACTGGTAAAACCAGACCATAGAGTATTCACACTGGATATACAAATCCTGACCACAGTCCCTGGCCAGAAAACCACAGTGGAAAACATGTGTTAAGCAATATTTGCACTCCTCCAAACTGATGTGGAATCCATTAAAGGTCCTGTGCAGGTGCAAAATATGGGCCACACCTCAGAACCTGTAATACAGCCATTCCATGAACACTGCCAGGAATGCTTGGATTATGCAATCCTAAATTAAAACAAGACACAATGCCATGCACGAGGAATCTGGCATGGTGGACACCAGCCATAACCAAACCATGCAAGAGAATGAGGAAGCTACTACATGATAGAGCAAACATAAACAATGAAGTAATCACTGATTAGTAGTATGGCAATAAAATCTGTCCACACATACAATCCACTAAGGCCAGCCACAACAAGTTGAATCTGTGAATCCTGAGGCAATGTTACACCTGCCCCAAGTACACAGACAACCCCCAACTCCACCCAAGAAATACAAATATATGTGAGAGATGCAACCATCTATCCAAACTGGAGGCTGAGCTCCCTCAACTCAGTACTCCCAAAACTAGTCAGGAGGAGAAGGTAACCACACACACCACAAACACAGTCCCACATAGACCTATCACAACTGCAAACCAAACACATAAACACAGAAAAACATTCCCGGAGGCACGAATTACTAACACAGCACACCAACAGAGGCCTCTAAAGCAGACACCCAATCAAACAACCTCCAAACGTAGCACATGCAACACATAGTACACAAAGCTGGTGTGCCAAACAGTCACAGGCCAGAAGGAGAAACAACATGCCTGATACAGTTGTAATAGGTGACTCCACAGTCAGACACACTGCTGTCCCGCACACCAGACTGAACAAGGGAAAGGGTACAGTAAGCTGCCTGTAGGCTGCCACAATACGCCACATAACAGAAGTATGCAGGTCACTCCAAAGCAAGTAGAAATATGATGCAGTCATAGTCCATGCTGGCGTGAATGACCTGAGATGTACCTCCCTAGACTACATGAAAAGAGACATAGATGAGCTCTCTGATTATGTAGTCCAGGCCGGTATGACACTCACTGTTTGCAGCATCCTACCCCTACCAAGAATAATGCCACAGTACAAACACGGAATGATCAGTCATAGCAAGTGGCACACTTACTGGTGTCATTCCAAGGGGATCCAATGTCTGTCTGCTTGGGATGTCATGCTTGACAAGCCACGCAGCTGTTCTTGGGTTGGCTTGCACCTGTTACCCCTGGGCATCTGGATATTGGATAAGGCCTTTGCCACCTCCATAGAGCCTTTTGTAGGCAAGGCTGAAAAGACTGACCCACCACCCTAGAAAACATAAGTGGAAAGAAACATAAGGGTAATGCTGACCAATGTCAGATGTGTAAACCCCAATATGCATGCTCCCAAGGCCATCCCCAGTATGGAGAACATCGATGTCTGTGCAGTGACAGAAACCTGCTGCAAGCCTCCTGACAGCACACCAGCACTACCAGGTTATACCACATATCATGTGTCATGGCCCCAAAACCTGGAATAAAACATAAAAGGAGGGTGAGTATCCATATTCAGCACAGACACCCATACGTCCTGGTAACTGACAATGCACAAGGCATTGGAGTCCACCCATGTGCAACTAACTGTAGGCAAGACTGCTGTACAGTCTGTAGCATGCTACAGACCACACTCTCACACACAGGAACCCCACCCAGCCGTCCTGAAGACACTGGACAGTATGAATGTCCCACCAAATACCAAACAATGTACCACAAATTACCACATAGGTGGTAAACCATTATGTATGGAAGGAGTAACCAGGGACCTAGGGACACAAGTGGACAGTAACCTGTTATGTGACACCCACATTGCCAATGTGGCTAGGAAGACTGTCTACATTTGACACCGTATCAGGAAAGGATTCACATCTACATCAACAGAGGTCATTGTGCCCCTATACTGTTCTCTTATCACACCCATAATCTAGTACAATGCCTCATATGGGATGTACCTTACCTGACACCTGCAGCAGTTAGAAAGACCTCAAAGGTACCTCACCAAGAGGATAAAGGGCCTCAAATATATGTCATATGCTGCCTGGCTGTAGACACCCCAGCTGAATGCAGTCACATACTGCCTACACAGAGGCATTGCATGCCTGTTGTAGAAGGCCATGCCCAACACAGGAGTAATGGACATGCGCCACCCCAGAAAACTCAAAGCCATCGGAGCTGTGAGAGTGAGAGATGTCAACCTCAACAAATAATGAAATAGGATGTGCTGGTGGGACAGATACATAATCCAGAGGCTCCCCACACCCTGGACCAGAATCCCACACCATGTTAGGCAGAGCCCCTCACTGACGCTCTTCAACAGGAATCTTGCCAAGTGGATGGATGATTATAGAGTTACACTGGGGGTCTTCACTGTGTCATGTCCAGACAGAGGCACAGCAAAGCAAATCATAAGTGGCCATAATATTCACATAGCAAGGGGTGGCAAAAGCCACAAACACTCTGGCTAGGCTAACAAATGCCCTAGGGTGGATAGCCTAGTATGAACCTATGAACCTATGAAGATACAAATTGCACAGGACACTAAGGATAATCCCAAGGCTTTCACAACTGATGGTAGGAACCATGTTGGGAATTCACAGATATGCTCTGAATCACACAAATATCACAAACACACACACATATTGCCAACATACATCCTGACAGGTGCAGTGCAACCCCGCGCGCCCCGAATGCAGAATATCTATCCCAGCAGACTGCTGGCCCCCTGACTTTGCAGATGCTGAGGTAACAGCCAACATCTACAAAGCAAAACACACAGCAGCAATGGTATGAGATGGTGTCCTGGGCTTAGTGCAACATGGACTCCAAGATGAATGGAATGCCAAACCACAGTACTGCTCAATGTCAGCCTTACCACAGAATATGTACCCAAAGAGCAGTGTACAACAACAGTGGTCCTTCTCAACAAAGGTGTTGCCTGAATGGATACTGAAAACTACAACCCCAGAATCCTGAGAAGCTCGGTCTGCACAGCTATGGAAAGGATCAGCATGTACCACAGACATAAAGATATTGGGGACCTACTGACACCGGACCCTACCCAGTGTGGCTTTCTTAAGTGCAGATCCTGCTCCTAAACATGTTTGACTCAATTGAAACAGTCATTAAGGTCATTGATGAGGGCAATGTGGTCCACACAGCGTAGCTGGACCTTGCAAAGGCTTCTATACAATACCCTACATGTTCATTATAGATAAGCTCACCAGCTTAAATATAAACCCCTATGTCAGTAGAGGGGTTGCAAACCAGACCAAGGACAGAACAGACATGGTCAGACATGCTGCAGCCATGTCAGACTACAAACCAGATATAATTGACATCCCACAAGGCTTGGTCCTGGGATCTCCCTAGTCTGGGATATATGTCCCATAGGTACAGGTAAACATGGAAGGACTGTGTCCGAACATGTTTGCAGAGGACTACAAACTGCTCACCACATATGATCCACCAGCTGACAGAAGCATCCCACAAAAGGGCCACATAGAAACAGACAACTGGTGCCATAGCCATGTCAGCAAGCTAATTGCAGAAAAGTGTATAGTCAACCCCCGTGGATATACAGTAAGTGCCCACCAGTTACCACATAGGTGTTAACCCATTATGTAGTTAACATGTAATGAGAGACCTGGGGACACAAGGTGATAGATATCCTGCATTGGACAAACATGTGCTGTAGTGTTTACAGAAACATACCATATACCCACCTAATCATGAAGGTTGTCAGATCTAGATAAGGGGAGGTCATTGTGGCTCTGCAGTCATCCTTCATCAGCGGTACAATTGACTGCAATAGCCCCTGTGGGATGTACCTCAGTAGACACCTCCATCAACCGTAAAGTCCCCAACAGTACCTCACCAGGAGTATCAAAGAGCTTGCACAGATGCCATGTGTTGCCTGTGTTGCTGGTATCAATAAACATGCTGCACCTTGTACAATCTGAATGGCAGTGAGCTATGCACATGAGAGACCTGAACCCCAGCACTGACTTACATAGGACAAGCTGTGCTGCATGATCCATAACACAGAAGCCACCCCCACCCATGAGTGAACCCCCAGTACAGGCTACCCATAGAGTCACTTATCAATCTTCCTCAATAGGAATCTTAATGAGTGGATGGGAGATGGTAGCTTTATCCTGGGTATCACTGTCATGTCTCAGGTAGACAGAGGCACAGTATACTAACCATGACATGCGTCATGGCAAACTCCACTTACAATGTGTGTTGAAGGACAAACACACTCTCCAACTAGCATTAGACATGGACTAGGGCACATCGCTAGTGTTTGCAAATGTACACCTATGTTGTGGAATACACTACCAATGTTGGACAAGCCTGGTTTAAGTAGTTCATATCTGAACAGAATGCAACATGGTCAGATGTACTCAACTGGCCCCTAACCAGGCTGTTGTGCTCACTATCGAAATGTAAAGCAGTGATAGCACTAAAGCCCAGGATACTGTCCACCACAGTCAAAGTACTACCAGTACACTATACAGTACTACAGTGTTAGGTCAGTGTGAAAGGATGTTGACAACTGTATGCAAAGTATCCCATGCAAACACTGCAGGCACAGTATAATCCTGTTGTGTTCACACACAAAGCAGTTGTACAGTAACTACACAACATGACACACAACACACAACCATAAACGGGTGATATTTGTTGAAGTTCACACTCATCCACAAATGTGGTGGGCTGCAGAGTCCAACATATGGAATGCTCACATTGGGCATGCTCACACACTTTGATAAATGAGACATATGTCAGACAACATGCCATGGGAAGGCTGAACTGGGCATGCTCACACACTTAGGCTAAATCTCAGTTTAGCAGTTGGACACACATATCTGGTATTTTTACGTGTTATTCCAGGAACCAACCACATTACAGCAGTCTGCCCAGTGCACACAGTTAAATGACTACAGAGACATACGTGATATAGTGGATCCCTCCCATATGCAAACATCTTCCACAGATGCACAAGTTGTTCATACAAACAGGGAATGCTATGGCAATAAAGATGTGCAAACAGTCTATCAGCAACAAATAATGTGCATTTGACAATTAAACATATGGGTGTAGAGGTCAACACTAGGCTGTTTGCCCTAGGGAATGACAGCTTAGCCAGAGTGTGCTTGGTGTCTGCCTCCCCACAGGATGCACATTCCCCTTTCTAAACACCGATGATGTCAGCACCCTATAAGTACAGCAGGAGAAAAGAAACTTCCCAGTAATGCGAATAGCGCACTCTGCTAATGCGTCCGTCACAAGTGTCATAACATAGTTAGGTAGGGGTTTGAATCCTGCAAATGCTCAGTGTGTGTGTGTAAATCTGTGGGAGAGAAAAGTCCATTTTGGCAACTGGGAAAACACACTACAGGATGCACATTCCCCTTTCTAAACACCGATGATGTCAGCACTCTATAAGTACAGCAGGAGAAGAGAAACCTCCCAGTAATGCGAATAGCTCTCTGCTAATGCGTCCGTCTCAAGTGTCATAACATAGTTAGGTAGGGGTTTGAATCCTGCAAATGGCAAGTGTGTGTGTTTGTCTGAGAGGGGTTAGTGTGTGTGCAATTGTGTGTGAGAGAAATGTCCCTTTTGGCAACTAGGAGAACAGACTACAGGATGCACATTCCCCTTTCTAAACACCGATGATGTCAGCACTCTATAAGTATAGCAGGAGAAGGGAAACCTCCCAGTAATGCAAATAGCGCGCTCTGCTAATGCGTCCGTCTCAAGTGTCATAATATAGTTCGGTAGGGGTTTGAATCCTGCAAATGGCAAGTGCGTGTGTTTGTCTGAGGGGGGTTAGTGTGTTTGCAATTGTGTGTGAGGGAAATGTCCCTTTTGGCAACTAGGAGAACAGACTACAGGATGCACATTCCCCTTTCTAATCACCGATGATGTCAGCACTCTATAAGTATAGCAGGAGAAGGGAAAGCTCCCAGTAATGCAAATAGCGCGCTTTGCTAATGCGTCCGTCTCAAGTGTCATAATATAGTTAGGTAGGGGTTTGAATCCTGCAAATGGCAAGTGTGTGTGTTTGTCTGAGGGGGTTAGTGTGTGTGAGGGAAATGTCCCTTTGGCAGCTAGGAGAACAGACTACAGGATGCACATTTCCCTTTCTAAACACTGATGATGTCAGCACCCTATAAGTACAGCAAGAGAAGGGAATCTCCTAGTAATGCGAATAACACACTCTGCTAATGTGTCCGTCTCGAGTGTCCTAATGTAATCAGATAGGGGCTTGAATCCTGCAATTGGCAAGTGTGTGTTTTTGGCTGAGGGGGTTAGTGTGTGTGAGGACAATGTCCCTTTTGGCAACTAGGTGAACAGACTACAGGATGCACATTCCCCTTTCTAAACACTGTTCAGCTGAAGGCCATGGCTCTGGCACAAGTCTGTTTCTATGATGCCCCTTTGGAAGACGCTTGTGTCGGCTGGAGAGTCGATTATGGTGGCCAGTTTGCAGTCATCTGCATATTTGGTCAGCCACAGTCCGTCCGTGTTGGACTGTACCTCCAATAAATATATACCAAACAAGAGAGGTCCCAGGACTGAGCCTTGTGGGACACAACTCGTAACTGGTTTGGAGTCTGGCATGGCTCCAGCAATTCTAACCATGTGGGTTCTGTCCTTGAGCCACTGTGCAATCCATCTAGTGACATAGGGGCCTACATTTAAGCTGGTGAGCTTCTCTAGAATGCCCAAGTGGGGTATTGTTGTGAAGGTTTTTGCGAGGTCCAGGTAGGCTGTGTGAACCACCTTCCCCTCATCAATGGCCTTGGTGACTGTTTCAAAGAAATCAACCAGGTTAAACCTGGTAGTGCTGGTGTGCTCACAGTAGTCCTGAACCAGGCATCTGTTACTGCATAGATATCGATGTTCTCCATGCCAAGGAGTGTTTTGGGTGCATGCATCTGGAGGTTTAGACTTCTGGCGTTGGGTAGCATTACTCTTAGTTTCTTATCCCTTGTGATACCTATGAAGGTGGGTTTGTCATTTGAGCCTTGCCT
Source organism: Protopterus annectens (assembly GCF_019279795.1). NCBI lineage: Eukaryota > Metazoa > Chordata > Ceratodontiformes > Protopteridae > Protopterus > Protopterus annectens. The sequence continues at coordinate 755,548,975 of NC_056734.1, forward strand.
AACATAGGCACTATGGGGTAGCAAGAGCCTTTGCCAATATCTGAAAGCCCAGGGTGACAGGTGCAGGCCGTCCCTAGCGAAGCAGGTAGTTCAACAGAAGATGAATATGTGAAGGTGTAGTGCCTGTGATTAGTTAGCAGTAGCATATATGACTGCTCACGTGGACACATGCCAGGTAAGTCATATGCACTGTGTCACAGGCAATGTACATGTGAACAGGACAAACAGTGACATCCTGTCAAGTGGGACATGGACATACATATAGTAAGCTATGCAGATGGCACTAGGAGTCCACAGAAGCTCTTTAACTATGCATTGCAGGTGTGATCAGTATTCCAGGGTAATTGCAAGCAAACATGCATGCAAACAAAGCTACAGTAAACAGGGCTGCATGTAGTCCATTGTACAACAAACAAGCTGTACCAGTTCCAGTAGGTAACACTGCAAATATGCAGGCACTATGCACATGTACATGGAAATACACGGGTCAGATGGCTAGGGTCCAGTCTCAGTGCACACAAGTGTACAGACCATGTACTGTCAGGATGTACAATAACTGGATGGAAACCCATGTACTCATACCTGCAGTAATACACATGTCACATAACAGACACTGAGCCTTCACTCAGTGGTTCCATACTTAGTAGGATGTATGCTACCTGGCCTGCCACCACAGTATCCCTGACATATATGGGGACTCTCCCTCCTGTGACAGTTAGTTTTGTGTGTTGGGGCTGTCTAGCATGGTATGAGATGTGAGCATGCAGTGCTAGGGTGCTCCTGTGTGTCCTGTACCAGTCGTGTAGTACTGCACACATATCAACATCCTCAAACATCTGCATTGCAGAGTCCAGTGTGGGCAACATGCCACTTGCAATGTACATGTCCATCATTGCGTATTACTACATTCATTACCTTATCCCTGTGCTACCTATGTATGTAGCCTTCTGTTGACATCATTACCACCAGTATGCCAACATGTGCAGATGATACACTATGGTACTTACCATGGGTGTAGACAACAGGACATGACAATCACACACTTACTGCATCAGGCATGCTGTGATATACCCACAATTAATTCATCACACAGTACTGTTAACAACATGATACTATTACTACACATCTATGTGGTCACCCTGTGCATCAGCAACATGTTAACCTGTACCTGCACAGTTGTTACAGATTGCAGGAGGTGGCACAGTTTCATCATATGCACAGGGTGTGAACTTGGTATGCCTGAGTCAGCCACCGATACCACCAATTGACATGTATGTGTATGTGTGTTGGTGAGGGACAGCAGTAGAAGGTGGGGCAATGTTGATGCAGTGTGTGCGTGTATGCGGTAGCCCTAGGTGTTGTCAATTTGCATGTGTGTATGGATGCACACAGTTCCACCTCATGGCTGCCATATACTGGTGTTTGTGGACAGCCACAGACTGTACTTGCCAGGTCATACAGATCAGTGTCTCTGGCCACGGACACGGTACCTGTGCCTTGCAGGGGTGCTACGGACCGTATCCAGTACCAACCCAGACTGGGTACTGTCATCAGAAGCAGGTGTTCGTTGACTGGACACAGATCCCTGTCGGGCCCGGCCAGAGCCACGTGCACGTGGTCTCCTGGGGCGGTCTGATGACAGCACAGACCCAGCATTGCTGGGGCTGCTGCTGGCACTACGGGGCAGCGGCCCTGTTGTCATCCGCGACGACTGCCAGCTCCTGCTGTTGCTGGCATACGGCCACGCCGACGCCTCAACCGCCCACCATCGCCCTGGCTCATGGACATGTAGTTGTGAAACCGGTCTAATATGTCCCCAGAACGTCTGTCTATGACATCGGTGAAATCACGGATGGCAGCCGCAATGTCACGCATACTGTCAGTCATGGCTGTGCGACATGCTGTCAGCTCCCTCAGACCCTGTCTGGTGTACCGTTCCATACGTGACTGTGCCTGCATGACAGCCCGAAACATAGCTGAGGTTGTAAGACCTCTGTGGGCACATCTGACAGGGGCAGTACGCCCACGGATGCTCCCACGAACCCTGGACATCTGTCTGTGTGGTACCATCTCTGGGCCATGCCCATGGCTGCTGTGTGGGGAGGCATGTGCCACAGATACCACATTACCCTGGTCAATGCCCACTGTATGCTGTCCATCACCTAGGGACATTGGTGACAAAGGGTGTATTGGCAGGATAACTGTGCGTATTGATGGGGTTGACAGCTGTGTATTGTCAATCAGCTGACCAATGGTGGACCCTGGCATACTTTCCTGTGCCATTACACAGATGTCATCATTATCAGTACCCACGGCACCTGATTCAGGTTCCCTGCTACATGACACCAGAGAAGCAACAGAACCTGTGGGAGGGAAACAGGAAACACAGTTTACAATGTCTACACATTACCAGTGATGCACACATGCACACGTGCACAGGTGCACACATGCACACGTGCGCACATGCGCACATGCACACATGCACACATGTACACAGGTGAACAGGTGCACACATGCACACATGTACACAGGTGCACACATGCGCACAGGTGCACACATGTACACATGTGCACACATGCACACATGCACAGGTGCACACATGCACACAGTTTCACACAATTGTACAGTACTCAGTATGTGTGATATCAACACACAGACACAGACACACCTACATGCATACAAAGAGCACTACTAAGTGAGCCAAATAGTACTATTACTATCAACACTATTACAGGAATTGTTAATACACACTCACCAGCATGGATAGGCTGCATTGCTGTTATACCAGAGGGTCCTGCAGACGTGAAGAAACTAATGTCAGTGGGCACAACTGTGCCATTGTTACTGAGTATGATACAGGTCAGTAGTACAACAGTCGCCTTTCACAGGTCAGCTGCTAATATTGAGGATATCACACTTGCACATTAAATACTATGGTGACAGCTACAAACCAAGGACACACCTCACACATGCATTAACTACCAGTGTACACACCAGTCAACTATACATATGGCATATTACCTGCACGTTCACTCTCTTGCTGCTGCGTGGCTCCAGTCTCCATCATAATACATGTCTGCTGCTGTTGTTGTTGCTGGCAGACTGGAGCCACTACACTCATGAGTAGTCCCTCCAGTCTGGTGAGTGGGGGATGTGTAGCCACCCCACCACCTGTGGCGACCTGTTGCCTGTGGATATCCGACGCACGCTGATGGACATGTTTGATTAAATCACTGCAGTGATGTTGTACCTGCTCATATGTCCTATTATGCGTGCCAATGTCATTTACCCGACGTACAAGGTCTTGCCACAGTGCAGCCCTCTCCTGCTGATTCTGGCTGGTGCGGGAAAAGAGTATTGCATAATCCCGCACCAGGCTCTCGTGTATCTCCTCATCCTCAGCTGTGGAGTAGGTGGGATTCCGCGGGTGGGCCATGTACCTGAGAAAGAAAATAACCTGGTATCAGCAATATATGTCAGCAGAATTTGGCACACATACTACACATGCTACTCGACTGTTATGATACAACATATCTCACATATGTAGCATCTGTCTGTCTATTGGTGGATACACATGTAGATGGCCAGGTATCAGTGCTCAGCCAGCAACTGTGCAACAGTACCTGGCACACTCCATACGACATACTACCAAACCCCAGCAGTGAGAACACTGATTCAGGTCAAGAGCACCTCCTCACTCTGGGGGTTTGTATCTAGGTACTGTATGGCCTACATCATCAACTACTGTGAGCTGACCACACACTGATTGCCCTGGATATACATATCCCACCTCCACCACCAGCACAAACGACTATAGTGCATAACAGTACAGATACAAACTTTACACTTTGTAACAGTGACATGGTATCCTTTCAGCCCACTGGGCCAGTGGCAGATACAACCCACAATGCTGACCCCTACACAATTGCTTTCTACAGACATCTCCGAGAATGCATGGATCATGCAATCCCATATATGACCAAGACACTCTCCACAAAGGGACAGCATCCTGTCTGGTGGACCCCAGCCATAGACAGATTGTATTACAGAAGATGGAAGCTACTGCAAGACAGAGCATAATTCCATGAAGGGAGGGCATGTCTGAGCAGCACTAGTAAGGATCTATTTTCCATCATACAAACATCCATGGGCAACTTTGAGAGGGAAATCAAGAGGGACACTACAGATAACCAGAAGGCCTTCTTCAGTTATGTTAGCAACCTGGTCAGGATCCATCCTCTATGCCCATAGTTAGTACACAACAACCCATATTTCACTGACACCACAGATATTGACAACATTGTGGCAGACAGGTTCAGTTCAGGTGTCACCCTGCCCTCTCCCCCAAAATAAGACATAGTTATCCCAGCTGACTGTAACCTCCCTGTCATCACAGATGTCCAGGTGAGAGCCACCCTCAGGACAGCAGAATACACAACATGAATGGGACCTGATGGTATCCCCAGTTGCATGCTACATAAACTCTGACAGGAGCTAAATACACATATAGAAGTGCTATGTAACACTAGCCTGACTACAGGATATGTACCTATACACTGGCGCACAGCAGCAGTGGTTCCACTCCACGAAGGAGGCACCTCAACATACCAATACAATACAACACAATACATTACATTACAATACAATACTATACAATATGCTATTGTCCCTGGGACTACAGCAGCGTACTGTTCTGCTATCCTGACCATTGTGACACATGTGGTGTGATGGTACCTGCTGCTGTCACACAGTTACACAGGGTGACTCATATGGCATATTACCTATCTGACTAACATTCAGCAGGGGTATATGTGACATGTACTCATGGGGAGTCTTGCTTCTTAACACTGTGTGGTTTATTGCAGGGTATGTCTTATCTGTGGGTAGGAACTTTTACCTCCACATGTGCACTCTATTGCAGTGGCATGGATGACACACAGCAGACATTTAGGTTGTGGATGGTGTGAGGTGTTACTATGGTTGTTGGACATCTGTCATGGGTGTGACTTACATATGTAAATCCGGGAGTGGTAACCTCTATGTGGGTAGTATATGTGTACTCTGTGGTGTTGTCAGTCACTGTGCATTGGTAATGTGTTTGAGTGCATTGTCACAGTGTTGTACATGTCACTGTGTCCTTCTCCATATCTGTAGCTGTCATGTGAGGTCCATACCATGGCATCCATTATGTGGTGTGGAGGGGTACACCGACCTACATGTCCATAGCTGACACACCATGTCTGCTGACACATACCATGTGCAGGTATTCCAGTGATAGTGTGCCACTGTGAATATCATTGGGGCCACTATTGTGCACATTTATGACCCTGTTCACCCCTGACACATGCAGTGGTGGGCAGCCAATCACATATCTGGTGGTTACTGGTGTAGGTGATTTGGAATGTGGTATGGTACTCCGGTTTTGACAGTGGTGTTCACTCCATGCCTTTGTCACCAGGCACCTGTTGCAATACATCTGTACACATGTGCCTCACTCAGAATTTATATACATCTCTCTCTCTCTCTAGATATATATATATATATATATATATATATATATATATATATATATATATATATATATATGTATATAGATATATCTATATGTGTATATATATATATATATATATATATATATATATATATATATATATGTCTGTATACATATACACATATATATATTGATGTACATATATTGCTATAGATGTGGAGGGGGGGACACAGAGGGATGTGAGTGACAGAGGGGTGGGACAGGCTGTGTTGCAGGTCTTCATATACAGTCATACCTGTAGATAGTCAGATCAGTCTGTCTATGTATGTGTATCTACATATATCTATATCTGTATGTGTGCATTACATAGATATGTTTGTACAATATTCTATCTACATCTGTCTATGTATTCCTACATCTCTCTCTCTATGTATGTATACATATATGCATATCATATATATATATATATATATATATATATATATATATATATATATATATATATATATATATATATATACACACATACATATGTTGACATACATACGTATCCATATGTTAGACAGGTATATCCACATATTGGTCTACCATACTGTATACACACACTAACATACTGCTAAACATACATAACTGTGAAACCTACTTTGTACATGGTACTACAACCTACAATCAACCAACATTGATATGTGCACATAGATGCTCACATACAAATGTATGTACAGCCTTCACTGATAGTTGCTGTATGTCCCCTGCCCTTTACACATCTTCATATACATATGGATACAGACCAATGACACATATGGAGGGTTCACAGTATGTAGACCTTTATAGTATTACTTTACATTACCTGTGTTTGTCACAGCTGCTTGTGTTGCCGTCTGGTTCTCTGTCCTGCTGCTCCACTTCCCAGTTGTCAGCTTTCAGGTTGCTGTTGCTGAACAATTTGTTTGTGTCTGCTTAATTGCAATTTTCTCTGTCTCTGTCTCTCTCTCTGTCTGTCTGTCTGTCTCTCACGTCCTTCTCAGGGTGCAATGAAAGTATTGCATGTGTGGACTGGGAGTACAGCATACTTTTGTAGGTATCTGCATATGCCCATGTGATGGCCTCTGCACCAATTGTTAGCCAGCATTTGCTAATTGCATGCAGCCAGTTGTGTACTGATTGCAGTTCTCACTGTGATTTCAGAACAGTGCTATAAACAGGTATGTGAGATAGGCGTAGCCCTTTCAGATTTTAAGGGCAGGGACCATGCTGTTATGCTGTGGACAATGTTCTGTGAGTGTAAAGGTTGGTATCTCTCTCATATTTCCAGGTGTGTTGTAGATTAACATTCCTCCATTAATTTCTCCAGTTTCCTGTACTAACTGTGTATGTACACTGACACCTACAACTACTACTACTGTTAATGTGTGTGTGTGTGCTTTCCTTTCACTTGTGCTTGCACTTTGTTGCTAAGGCTTCAATAGTTGCCCTTTACAGTCACTACTTGTATGCCTGCTAGGTGTCTTGACTGTAGTGTGCTGCTGTAGCTTTCCTATTTTCTATGTACATTCACACCTTGGAATGCTTGCTATATCTGCTAGGGTGTTACAGCATGCAGTGTGGACTGGCCATGGTGTGGGCCTTGACATCTATTAGGGTATTTGAGTATGCTGCTGAGCAGGCCCCAGAGACTTTCAGGTTCATCTGTTATGTGCCTCATGGAATGGTACATATCAGTGGGGTACACCCATTAAAATGTCTGGTATGCTGCAGTTGTGACTGTGGGTTAGCATGAGCATATGTATTACTACACTTTTTCTGCTATGCAAGTGATGAATACTTTCAGGACTCCATAGTTACCATTGCATGTGTTACACCTTTCTGCCTACTGTTTGTACATTTCATATGGGGTCTGTGGGGCATCCCTGTAAGTCATTCACTGTTGCTATGTCTAGGCTCTTAACTATTCAAATATGGTGGTGTCAGACCCGTCATGTGTACAGATATTTGCAGGTTGTCCACATTTCTGCCTCATATTTTGGTCAATATCTCATGCACACCTTTTTCTGGCAAGTCACTCTGGGCTCAAGTCAGAATATGGTGACAAACAAACATTCAAGTTTCAGACTGCATACCCTTCCAAACATCCCACAAAGTGCAGACCCTGTTACTCTCTGAACTGTCTGCATTTGTTGTAACATTATTTGTAATGTGTCCCTGGTTTTGGACCTTTGCTCCACATATTTTATTACTTGGTCCAGATGTGTTCCTGTAAGAGGTTGTGGGGTATGGGCAGTGCTTATCCTGCTGTGAGTATGTGTGTGGCTTGCAAGGTGCTATAGTGACATTATTACCTACTAGCTTCCAACTAGCATGGCTGTTTCTGTTCACACACTACTATTATGGAAATCCACTAGTTTTGATAGTAATTTTAAATGGCATGCTTTGTGTACTACACATCTATATTCCCTTTACATTCATTCCTACTATTACATGATATATTTATTTTAGCACAATGTTCTTGTATAAGAGTCATGGCTTAGTGGTAAGTCATGCAGACTACTGTTTCCAAGGTCCTGGGTTCGTGACTCACAGTGGGATTTTATTTTGCTTTTGAGCTGAGTACAGGACCTGTCAATCAAAGTGACTAAGGCACTTTTAAGCAGTTGTAACCGGGTTAGCGCTGGTTTGCGCGGAGCTCATGCATGCGCACTGGCGGTTAGCTCCGCGCACACCCGCTTACAACCGCTTAAACATGCTTACTCTTGCGCACACCCGCGCTATTTCCTTTGAAAGAATAGAAAATGGGGAGACAGGAAAGTGGTGAAAAAGGGGTCACAAAGAGGGTAAGACAGTAGGGAAACAAGCTTGGGATGTGCAGGAGGGATGTAGGTAAGGCCCATAGCTGCCCATTTCTTCATCAGCAACAGCTGTGCATATGTATGTAATTTGGTGTGACATTTGAAACCTTCCACCCCTGAGAGAGGTGTCAGGACAACAATAATACTTGTTGTACAGCCAATTGTAATTGATAGGTTCCATGTCCAGTAGACATGTGTGCGGAATGGGCAGCTATGTATGGGCGTAATTTTTGTGGGTACAGAGTGCCCTTTTTTTTTTTTTCAGGTGAGAGTGGTATGTCAGGTGAAGGAAGTCGGTACAGCTGGGGAGGTAGGTTGGGTAGGTAAACAGACAAGACAAACAAGACGCATACAGGGGTGTATGACACGTGTGGGGGTTACGCAATTGACGGGACGGAGGTTTGGATATCCAGAGCCCATGAGCCCACAGATGGCAACAGTGGAACTGATATCCCCACCCATAGGCAGTTGCCACTGTTCCTTCACTGCCCAGGACGGGCTGTGCTGGGGCTGTGTCGGCGGGCAACAGGCATGCCCATTAGTTGTGCCACCCATGCCTCGAGCTGGCGAGGGGCTCGAGAACAGAGTCCCAAATCTCCCACGCACCACAGTCCGGACGCTACGGAGGGTGAGTGGTGGTTCTCCTCCGGCCACACTTACAGAGGGGAGCCCCATCCCCTGCAGTGCTTCCACCCACAGGTGGCACAGGGCCACCGGAGGAGGGTCCAGACTCGGCACTAGTGCCAGGTGCACTCGCCAGCTGAGGTGGGAGAGGTGGGTCCGCTGGAACCCGCCTTCCCTGTCCTATGTTTTGCATTATGTCATGACAGTTTGGGTTAGTGACATATAATACCATTCACAATTAGTTGTAACAGCATGCATTAGTATTCCCATTAACCAAACACCCAGATATTCACACCATTGAACAGCATGCATAACACATGCATAATTTGAACAGAAATACACAGTCCAACAACATGCAGGGTTAATTGATGGCAACAGGCCATCAGGTGTGGATGTATGAACAGGGCAGATGCATCAGCGGACATGCAAATATATATGACCCAACAGGACAAACGTCCAGGGGTGTTAATTGTGATTGCACATACCATTTTCACGTGGAATGGGTTATATGTGGTTATAGGGTGGGGTGAAGAAAGTAATATTAACACCCTCGAATAACAATACATATGCTGTACATTTCTAATAGCTACAGTTATATACACACTACTATTCTAAATACAGTTT